>NC_133619.1:14446650-14638046 GCF_048593235.1 Sminthopsis crassicaudata | reverse complement strand
TCATGTTGAAGGAGAAAAAGCACCAAGTCAGAAGTGGGTTGGGCAGAGGCACTTCCTGGTCATGGACTTGGCACCATGACTTTGGCCCACATAGTTTTTCTTATCCAGTTTCAGTTTTCTTTGCGTTAAAGCATGACCTGTGACCTCAGGGAGGCAATGTGTAAAAGCAGAAAAAAAAACAAAAACAAATTCCAGTGGACTTGAAAAATCACTTTCAGAAAAGAAATCACCCCCAGAAATGCACGCTCACATTGCCAACTATGGCCTCTCAGAGAGGGCTGAAGCCTCAGTGGTCCCCTGGCCCAACCCCAGCCTCTTCCCGAACCTGAACAAGAAGCTCAACCCCCAGCATCCTCAAGAACTGCTCATTGTCTCCCCCATCCTCAAAACTCCTCTTGATCCTCTACCTATACCCTCTAGCTCTAATCTCATGTCCCTCCTCCCTTCTATGGCTTACTTCCTTGAGGAAGCCATTAGTATATCCATTTTGTACTAAGTGCTGGGACTAAAAAAAGAGGCAAAAAACAATCCCTGTCCTTAAGGAGCTCACATTGATGTGACATCTGCTATGTCCAGGCACTGTGTTGGGGTGTAGGGGGCTTCTCATCCGCCTTTGGTGTCCAGCTCTCACCTCTGCCTCAAAGAAACCACACCGCAGCAGCCGCACCCTGAGACGTGGCCTTGGCAGATGGACTAAACCAGGTTGAAGGTGACTGATAAGGCCCCAGACCTGTTGGTAAGTTAGGGTGAGGGTGTCTATCCCAACCATGTGAAGACGTCCCCCAGAAATGGATGAATGAGAGCGAGTTGGTCCAAAGCTAAAGCAGGAGTTATGGAGCTCGCAGAGCATCCACTGCATCCCAGACCACTGTCAGTCATCCGACTTTTGTCCGACTCCTGGCCTTTAATGACTCTGGAAGAGAGAGGGAAGCTGGGCGATTCTGCCTCCCTTAAATCCAATCCATGAGCAGATTAAGAGCACATGTGCCTGTGAAAGTCCTCTGAAAATGGTGGACAATTCTCTAGGGTCTGCTGTCTATCTCATCACTCAGTCAATATTGCTCTCTTGAAAGTGATCTCTTTTTTGCTAAACCTGTGGGCTGTTTTGTAATCCTCATCCTTCTCTTGGCAGTTTTTGACAGTGTTAATCCCTCTCTTTTTGATACTCTCATCTCATCTTCATGACACTGTTCTGATTCTCCCCTTCCCCGTCACCCCCGTTCCAGATTTTCCCCTTCCCCGTCACCCCCGTTCCCGATTCTCCCCTTCCCCGTCTGCTCAGACCTTTTCAGTCCCATTTGCTGGATCTTAATCCAGGCCCCACCCACTGACTCTTGAGGTTCCTCAGGCCTATCTCCTGGGCCCTCTTTTCTTCTCTCTCTACTATTTTCTTTAGTTAGCCCCCAAGGATTCAATTATCATCTGAGATCTACACATTCACGTCTCTCCTAGCCTCCAGACTCACATTTGCAACTGCTTCCTAGAAATCTCAAGTTGGATGCTCCACAGACCTCTCAAACTCAACGTATTCAAAGCCAAATTTATCATCTTTCCCCCCAAACCATTCATCTCTTCCTAACTCCTCCATTGCTGTTGCGCCATATACAGAGATGCTGCTGGAAAATGATTAACAACTGGTCCTCTGGGGTGGGGGGCCCAACAACAGCCATGTTCATACTGATTTGTGGTTTGCCTATTGTGCCAGCTTTCTGGTTATTTTCTCTTCGTTAAATCTCCCCCAATGTATCCTCCACTGTGCAGTCAGGTTTCTCTTCCTAAAACTCAGGTCTGACCATGTCACTTCTCTCTCCTCCAAGGTACTCTTTTTAGTAAATTCTAATGTCTAAGATCAAGTCCAGAATCAATTTTAAAAATGCTCTGTTTGGGATCAAAGCCTTTCATAACTTGGCCTCCTCCTACCTTTCCATCCTTATTATACTTTAATCTTCTCTTCCCATGCTCCACCTCCTGAGTATTCTATAATCCAATATCTCTGGCACCGGACACTCCATCTGTGGTACTTTCTTTGGCCATCCCTCAGGCCTAGAATTCCCTTCCTCTTCATCTTCATCTCCTAAGTTCCCTGATTTCCTTAATGTAGTGCCCTCCCTCTATTGATTACTCCAATTCATCCAATAAATATTATATTTGTATAAAATTATCAGGTTTTTTTCTCCCATTAGATTGGTGTGAGCCCCTTAATTTAGTGCCCTCACTCTATTGATTATCTCAATTCTTCCAATAAAAATTTTATTTGTATAAAATTGTTATCAGGTTGTCTTTCCCATTAGATTGATGTGATCTTTGTGAGGGCAAGGCCTTTCTTCTATTTTTCTTAGAATTCTTAGGACAGTGCTTGGCACATAGTAGGTGCTTAATAGATGCTTATTGACTTGACTATTCCTGAGTCCAAGACCAGAATCCTATACATCGTATACATTTGGCTATCTGGCCACTGGTGAAGGGGAGGCATTTATGGCTATGTCCAAGGGCCCTCCCCAAATGCCACTGCTGAGGGCATTTAGTCTCAGAAAACCTGGGCCCTCAAGGAGATGAAGTGGGCGAGGGGAGCACAAGGAACAAGGCTCTGAACTTTTGTCTGCTTGATTCAAAAGTTATCCCAGGAGATCATTTGCTACATAGGCTGCCCCACGGTGAGTTTTAGTTTAAATCGGCCACACCTTTATGTTCCACCTATGTAGGTCTCCATAGTGCCCATAAGGCTTTGCCTAGTAAGAGAGGAAAGCCAGGTAACTCTGCCGGCCTCCATCAGACGAGGCTCATGGGAGAGCGCAGAATTCCTGTTCCCATTTTGGAGGCCTCCTAAGGATCTTGCTTTTGTCACACTGGGATTTCACACAGTTTCACCTTCTGAGCAAGGAAAAGTGCCAAAGGTCCGGCGACTTTAAATGGGAAGGGAATTGCATGATTGATCAATTCAGCCACACTATTTGTTAGTATTATATAGTGCTTTAAGGCTGGTAAAACGCTGTATATAAATTATGTCATTTTATCTTCACAACAAAGGAACAAACATTTACTAAGTGCCTACTATGTGCCAGATACTGTGTTAATAGTTTTACAAATATTACATCATTTGCACCTCTCAATAATCTAGTAAAGTAGGTGCTCTTATTATCCCCCTTTTAAGCAAGAAACTGAGGCAGAATTATCCCCCTTTTAAGCAAGAAACTGAGGCAGAAAAGAACTAAGTTACTTGCCCAGAGTCCCCCAGCTAGTAGGTGTCCGAAATAAGATTGGAAATCAGGGCTTCCTGCTTCCGAGTCAGTCCTGTCCCAGTGTATCACCTTGGAGTGTAAGTCGCTATCCCAGAAAATGATGGCCAGTTCTGTTCCTGAGGGAAGTGAATCATCTCCATCTTGACATTCTCTTACAAATAAAAGCAGAAGACCAAAGGAAGTTGTAGTTAAATGGAAAGCCAACCCACAGGTTCCTCTTGGAGATGCAAATAAAACGATAATTTTATATTTTATGTACATATTTATATAGAATCCGAGTTCTCATCCAAAGACTTTGCAGCCTTAGAAACTAATTGCCATGGTGCTGCCTGCTGAGTCTATCTGCCGAGGAGGAAGCAAGTGGGACACATTAAGCCGAACGATGATTTCAGATCTTCCGTGGAATAGTGCATCGTCATGTCCTCAGGAGGAGTATTTGGCTTCTAAGCTCGACTGAGAGGAAAGGGGCGTCCTATTTGTCTCATATCCAGAGATTATAAACAATTGAACTCTGATAGATAACCAATTCAACCCAACAGAAATATGCTGCTGTTTCTTGTGTCTTATTATAATTGCATTAGACACAGCGGGTGACATAAGAGAGGGATGGGGTCCTCAAAGAACTTTTAGTCAAGAATCCTTTTGGTAAGATGTCATTCATAAATGTAAAAGTTAGAGAATAAGCCAGCAGAATTGATAATAACTTGCTAAAAATAAAGCAAATTTCAGACTGAGAGCAAGACAAGTCCCACAAGATCTGCAGTCAATCAATCCACAGATATTTATTAAGCACCTGCTGTTTATGGAGAACTAGAGATACCAAAGAAGGCAAAAGGCAGGTCCTGCCCTCAAGGAGCTTACAATCTAAGACTACATTCTACCAAGGACATAACAACAAGCTCCAGACAGGAGCTGTTGGAAATCAGCTCAGGGGGAAAGTGTAAGAATTAAGGAGGGGGAATCAAAAAAGACTTCTTACAGAGGTGAGGTTTTAGTTGGGACCCGGAGGAAGCTGGAGAAGGCAGGAGGCAGAAATGAGGAGGGAACATGCATGGGGTACAGCTCAGTGCTAGGAAGAGCAAGACAGTCAGTGTTATTGAGAATACTTAAGGATTGAGAAGGAGGGGAGAAGGGACTGTGGATGAAGGGCTTTGGATGCCAAATGTCAGCAGGCCCTACAGGCCCAATATACAAGAAGTTAAAAAAGAGAGGCTCTTTAAAATAATATTTTGGAAACACACTTTTAACGTCAGATAATTATGCTGTCCATGACAAATGGAAATTTATTTCATGATAGGACAGGTGGATGGTGCAGGGGACAGAGCACCGAGCTTGGAATCAGGAAGATTCATCTCCTTGAGTTCAAATCTGACCTCAGACGCTTATTAGCTGTGTGACCATGGGCAAGTCACTCAATTCTGTTTGCCTCAGTTTCCTCATCTGTAACATGAGCTAGAGAAGAAAATGGCAAAACCACTCTGGCCTATCTGCCTGGAAAACCCTAAAAAGGGTCATGAAGAGTCAGACATGACTGAAATGACTAAATAACAACCACCACAAGGGTATTAGTGTGAAATATTCTAAGCAGCTAGATGGATAGAGCGCTAAATGAGTCAGGAGGACTTGAGTTTGAATCTTGCCTCAAACACGATTAGCTCTATGTCATGGGCAAAACTGCTTAACTCATGTTCTAGTTTTACTTTGTTTCTCCAGTGCCCAACAGAGTGCCTGGCACACACTAGGTGACTAATGTCCGCTGAATTAAATTCAGACTTCTCCCAGGAAGGAGTATGGGGAAAGGTAAATACACTTTTAAATAGCCATTCAACTGTCTTTTTATACCACTACTTGTCCACCCCCCATGGCTGACAGTACAACGGGGGTGGTAGAACGCCAAAAGATTTATTTCTGGTCATCATTTGATGAATGAATTTCTGTCCACAATCCTCTTGGAGCAAACAGGGGGAGGTACTAAATCTGGGGGGACTGATTTAACCCAACCTTGTTTCAGTGAGTCATTTGTAAAATAGAGGAAAGGATAAAAACATCATCCCTTTTTTTCTGTCGTGTAACTCGCTGTTCGTGCTAAGTTTGAAATATCAGTGGCGGGTGCCAAATTTAGAGGAAGAAAAAAGAACCAGGCAGAGGGAGAGGCATTTAGACTTATATCAAATGGTTAAGTATAGACAAGAATATTATCATCGCCCCCTCATCCCTCCCCCTCACAAAAAAGCCCTAGTCCATTTGCACTGCAGAGTCATGACTAAGGGACACTGAAGAGCTGCTTGGATATATTCTGCTCTGATACCGCAATAACTGGACTCGGAATAACCATAGGGGACCCTGGAGGAAGGAGTTTCTCCTAATCTTGGATAAATGATGGAAAAAAAAGAATGAAAGAAATTTTGTCAGATACAAGATTCCCTAGTCAATGGCATCCACGATATAAAAGAATATGATAATGTCGGGGAGTGGATTTGGTACATAGAAAACATACTCAGTTTTTAGGAGATGCTCCATAGTGAAGGGATATGAGGCCAGTGGTAGCCCATCCTCTGGTTCCCCATCTCTGGGCCCTGCGCCACTGGACCTTGCCTTCCATCCATCTGACTGACCTGTACCTTCTTTTCCCTCCCCTTTCATTTCTGGAGCAAATGGAATAAATAAAATAAATGCAAGCCCAAAGGATGAGTTAATCTACCTCCCTGAAGTTCCACTTATTGTTGATTTCCCTGACTTCCCAAGCCAGGCCCCTCTGGCCACCACTTCCCTAGAAAAGCTATCTCCCCATTAGAGTGAAAGCCCTTGGAGGGCAGGGCTATCTCAATTTTATATTTATATACTATGGGATCGGCACAGTAGTTGTAAATTCCTAACAGATTCTCATTCCTTCGTATCATCCATTTAATTGGTACTGAGCAGTGCAGAGACAGGATCATGGCATTTTATTATAATTTAAGGACAAAGGCAGATGAGTTGATTATTGTCCATGCTTTCCTTTGAAGAATACCCCTCAATTTATCCTGTGTGACCTTGTGGAAATTATTTAAGCTCCCTGGGCCCAAGGGTCCTACTCTGTAAAAGAGGATCAGATTAAATAATTTTAAGGTCCCTTTAAGCTCCAATTCTATAATCCTGGTAAATGAGTCCCTTTGTTCTGGCATTGGTGATATTTTCTGTACCAACCCGTGTCACTTCATTGTACATTTTCAGCTTAGATGGCCTAGTGGATCGAATACCAAGTCTATAGTAAGAAGACCTGAGTTCAAATTCAGTTTTAGATACTTTCTAGTTGTCTTACAGTCTGTTTGCCTCAGTTTCCTCATTGGTAAAATGGGAATAGGCTTGTGAAAAACAAATGAGAAAATATATAATACTTAGCACTTTGCCGAGCACATAATAAAAACTCTGTAAATATGAACTTTTATTATTATTATTATTTTCACAGGACACACACTCCTACCAAGGAGCCAAGAGTAAAAATCCATGGCCTCACATTTCTATATCCAAAGGCACAAATCTTATACAGCTGGGGAGCCAGAAGTGAGCTCCTCATGCAAGGAAGCACATTTAACTTAGTAAATTCTCCAAGACTTGATGGAATGAAATCCATGGCAGAAATGTGACTCTTGGTGAACATCTCTGATTAAAAAAAACAAAAAACCTAGGTTAAAAACAAACAGACAAAAAAACCAAGTATATGTACTTTTAAGATGCATATGTATAATATGTATATGTAAGAAGAAAGGAAATCCAGGAATAAGGAAGGGGAGTATAGTATAAAGAGGGGAAGTATAGTAGCGGGGAGTGGGTGAAGAACAATAGAGAGAAATCAGTAAAGTAGATTAGATTCCATTTGAAAAAAGAGGAAATAGGAGAGGTGTTGGGGAAATAGGCTGTGAACAAAACATGAAGTTATAGCAATAGGGGACTTCCATTGGGGTGGTGTGTCTTAATTCTAGGATAGTATTGCTCTACCCCTGGAATACTCCCTAACTTGTACTTGACCTTCTCAAGGTATTCTGTGGAACTATACTCCTAGAACTATAACTCATGAGCCCCCACTGTTGCACTTAGCAGATAACAGTCACTAAGGTGACACAATGAGCAATGGTGATGATGATGATGATAGCCATGATACATTGCTCAAAGGTTGGCAAAATGCTTTACAGATAATATTTCATTCCATCCTCATGACAGCATTGGGAATTTATTACTATTAATCTCATTTTACAAATGAGGAAATTGAAGAAGTATAAGTGACCTGCTCAAGGTCATATATAACTAGGAAATATCTGAGTGCGATTTGAACTCAAGTTTTTGTGATTCCAAGCCTAACACTATCTCAAAGTGAACTGAGTTAGCTTAGTAAACTGAGATGAGCTACTTAGAACAATTACTCCCAAACATCCTCCTTCTTCCAAAATAGTATCACCATTCCACAAATTTAGATGGAAACATGAGCGTGTAGGAAGCACATATATAAATTACACTCACAAAGAGACACATAATTAAGGAACATGGATAGTCGAGAGTAGGTAGTGAGCTACCTACCTGATAAACACCATCCTTTGGTACTAAAAGGACTATTTGATGTGATTCTGCAGCCTTTGACACTATTAATCACTGTCTCTTTCTTGATAGTCTCTTTTGGCTAAGGTTTTGAGACACTTTCCCTCTCTTTCCTAGTTTTCCTCCTACCCATCAGACTGTGTTCCTCCTTGGTCCCCTTGAAGGATCCTCCTGGATCCATGGTTCTTATCTCTTCTTATCTCTGATACTATAAAATCCAGCTTCCTTTCTCTTCTGGTTGTATTCCTGTGCTTTTCCCTGTGAATTCTCCATCCCCGCTGGGCATCAGATTCTGCTGGAAGGAAGCCATCGTGGTAGCTGTGAAATGAACAGGACTGCTTCATTTGACGGAAAGTAGGCCAAGTTCTGCCTTTCCTGTTTAATATCTGTGTGACATTGAGCATCTGCCTCAGTTTCCTCATCCATAAAATGGAAAGATCAGACTAGGTGGCTGTGTTTTTCAGCTCTGAACCTATGGCCTTTTTACTTAGTTTACAAAAGGTCATGTGACACTACTCCCCATCAGTCCCAGAATCTCCCACTGGACATGTAGCTTCAAGGCATGATGCCATGGCTGGTGAGGATGCATGAGCAGGACAAAGAAATCTCATCCTTTTCCTCAAGAGTGAAGAAACTTAGTTCACTCTTCAAATGTGAGTCTTCCATTATCCAGTTCTCTTCTCAATTGCCGGAGCTCAAACTCCTCTAAGACATCTGGCTCAAATGACCGCCTAGAAAGTATGTCCTACAGTTTTCAGCTAAAGAAATTAAAGTCATTTATAGTTATGAAAAAATGCTCTAAATCACTATTGATTAGAGAATGCAATTTAAAAGATAACGCCTCACCCCTATCAGATTAACTAAGGTGACAGGAAAAGAAAATGATAAATGTTAGAGGGGAGGTGGGAAAACTGGGCCACTAATGCACTGTTGGTGGAGTTGTGAACTGATCCAGTCATTCTGGAGAGCGATCTGCAACTATGACTGTAAAACTGTATGTCCTTTGATCCGGCAGTGCCTTTAATGGATCTATTTCTGAAAGAGATCATAAAAGGGGGAAAGGGACCCACGTGTGCAAAAATGTTTGTGGCAGCCCTTTTTTGTAGTGGCAAGGAACTGGAAACAGAGTGGATGCCATCAGTGGGGGAATGGCTGAATAAGTTATGGGATATGAATGTAATGGAATATCATTGTTCTATAAGAAATGATGAGAGGCTGATTTCAGGAAAGCCTGGAGAGACTTGCATGAATTGATGATAAATGAAGTGAGCAGGACCAGGCGAACATTGTACAGAGTAACAGAGATACTATGTGATGATCAACTGTGATAGACTTGACTCTTCTCAGCAATACAGTGAAACAAGACAATTCCAGAGAGAGAACAATGCAGACTGAATATATATCAAAGCATACTATTTACTTTCACCTTTTTGGTTTGCTTTTTTTTGTTGTGGTTTTTTTCCACTTTTGTTTTGATTTTTCTTTATGATATGGATGGATATGAGAAATGTGGAAATATGTCTAAAATGATCATACATACATAACCTATATCAGACTGCTTGCTGTCTTGGGGAGGGAGAAGATAGGAGAGAGGGAGAAAAAATTTGGGACTCAAAAATTTTACAAATGAATGTTGAAAACTATCTTTACATGTGACTGAAAAAATAAAATATAATTGAGAAAAAGAATGTTCTGCTTTTTTATTGAAGCTTTTTACTTTCAAAACATATGCAAGGATAAATTTTCACCATTGACCCTTGCAAAACTTTGTGTTTCAATTCCTCCCCCTTCCTCCCCACCTCCTCTCTTAGATGTCAAGTAAGCCAATATATGTTAAACATTGTAAAATATATATGTAAATCCAATATAGGCATACATATTTATATAATTATCTAGCTGCACAAGAAGAATCAGATCAAAAAGGGAAAAAAGTGAGAAAGAAAATAAAAATCAAGCAAACAACAACAGAAAGAATGAAAATGCTGTGCTGTGATCCACATTCAGTTCCCACAGTCTGGCTGTGGGATGGTTCTCCTCATCACAAGATGATGGGAACTAGCCTGAATCATCTCATTGAGAAGAGCCACATCTATCAGAATTGATCATCATACAATCTTATTCATCAACTGGGCTGGGGGAAAAAATCAAGTAATCGAAGACGTCTTGATTTATTTCCCCCTACTACAATTCTATCGGAGAAAAGATGAGATTCCAAGAAGGGATCAGGATTAAGGGTAGGGGAGATGGGACACTGATGACATATGGTAGAGTTTCTCAATTCCCTTATTTTACTTTAGAATAGAAAGGACAAAACCAAGAGAACTGGAAGCTGCTAGTCGAAAACATTGGGAAATCCAGTTATTTTAGTGAGCTACCTACCTGATAAACGCCATCTTTTGGTACTAAAAGGACTATTGATGTGATTCTTCAGCCTTTGACACTATTAATCACTGTCTCTTTCTTGATACTCTCTTCTAGCTAAGGTTTTGAGACACTTTTCCTCTCTTTCCTAGTTTTCCTCCTACCCATGTGACTGAGTTCCTCCTTGGTCCCCTTGGAAGGATCCTCCTGGATCCATTGTTCCCTCTAACCATGGACGTCCCATGGAGTTCTCTCCTGGTCCTCTTGTTTTCTCCCTTTATACTTCTTCAGTAAGTACTTCTTCTATACTTCATGGATCTCATGAGATGCCATGGATTTAATTACCATTTCTTTGCTGATTCTCAAATCTACCCATCCCTCCCCTACCTCTGTTGATCCCCAATCATCTGGCTAAGCATCTAAATCTTAATATGTCTAAAACAGAATTCATTCTCTTTCCTTCTAAATCTTTTCCCCCTCCTACCTTTCCTATTACTGGAGAAGGAAACACCATCCTCCCAGTCCCTCGGGTTCCCAATCTTGGATTCATCCTCAACTTCTCAGTCTCTTTATTATCACCATCCAGCCTCAGATTTAATATGACCCAGGACCTGTCAATCTCATGTGACCATCTTATCTGCTGCTCAATAAACTTCAGGGCTTCCCTATCCCAGGAATAAATTCAAAATATTCTATTGGCATTCACAGCCCTTCTTAAGAACTAGCCTTCTACTGCTTTTCAAGTCTTTTGATACCTTACTCCCAATGTGTCCCCTTCAATCAAGTGACAAATGGCCTCCTGGTTGTCCCATGAACAGAAGACTCCCCCTTCCAACCTTTCACCTATGACTCTTGCTCTCGGGTGGTTCCTCTTTACTTCACACCTTAACCATTGCAATAGTCTAATCTGTGTTACATTCAGCCCCGAAGTGATTTTCCTGAAGTACAGGTGTGACCATGTTATGAGACAGCTGGGAGGCTCCGGCTCAGTGCTGGGCCTAGAGCCAGGGAGACTGACTTCAAATCCAGCCTCATACACTAGCTGTGAGACCCTGGCCAAGCCAGTTCATTTCTGTTTAACTTCATCCACTGGAGAAGGAAATGGCAAACCACTCCAGTATCTTTGCCAAAATAAAAGCCCATGGACAGCTTGGTCCATGAGGTGATGAAGAATTAGGAATGAACAACAATTACAACAACCACGCTATTCTCCCCTTTCCTCCCCCCCTCCCATTCAATAAACTCCAGGAACAAATACAAAAGGCTTGATTTGACATTCAAACCCCTTTGAACCTTCCCTCCCCCGATTTTCCAGTCTTCTCATGTCTTATTCCCCCTTTGATCCAACAGCACTGGCCTCCTGGTTGTTCCATGAGTCCCCCACGCCATCTCTTGGCAATGGGCATTTCTCTGTCCCCCGGACCTGGAGGGCTCTCTCTCCTCCTTTCTAATGACTGATTTCCCTCCCTGACTTCCTATAAATCCCAACAAAAATTCTACCATCCACAAGAAGGCTTCTGTCACCCCTCTTAATTCCAGTGCCTCCTCTCTGCAAATTATTTCCTATTGATCTTGTATATAGCTTGCCATGTATATATTTATTTGCATGTTATTTTCCCCATTTAGATTGTAAACTCCTTGAGGTCAGGAATTATCTTCTGCCTCTTTTTGTCTCCCCAGTGTGATAAGCAGTGCCTAGATAATGGGTACTTAATCAAAGTTAATTGATTTCTGAGTCACTTTCCCCAATACTTGAAAAATTGTAGAGGAAGTGTGAAGCATCCCAAGACTGGAGAAAGTAAACTTCTTTCTTTCTTTCTTTTCTTTTTCTTTCTTTCTTTCTTTCTTTCTTTCTTTCTTTCTTTCTTTCTTTCTTTCTTTCTTTCTTTCTTTCTTTCTTTCTTTCTTTCTTTCTTTCTTTCTTTCTTTCTTTCTTTCTTTCTTTCTTTCTTTCTTTCTTTCTTTCTTTCTTTCTTTCTTTCTTTCTTTCTTTCTTTCTTTCTTTCTTTCTTTCTTTCTTTCTTTCTTTCTTTCTTTCTTTCTTTCTTTTTCTTGTGTTTTGCTAAGACAATTGGGACTAGGTGACTTACCCAGGGTCACACAGCTAGGCAGTGTTAAGTATCTGAGATGAGATTTGAACTCAGGTCCTTCTGATTTGGCTTGAAGAGTCCAATCATTAGCACTGTGAAATCCAGCTGGCAGAGCTCTGTATCTGGCCCTATGCTGTTGAACTTATTTACTAATGATGTGAATAAAGATGGAGCTCTCAGAGCCACAGATCAGATGACTCAAAGCCAGACGTGATAGGTAATGGGCTGGAAAACAGAGCTGGGATGCAAAAAGATCTCAATAGGCTAAAGGATGATATTGCTCTAAAATACAGTCTTATAGGGATAATTGTGAAGATGGGGCATCCCAGGATGGAGTGCCAGGCCTGGAGTTGGGAAGATTCATTTTCCTGAATTCAAATTTGCCCTCAGACATTTAACTAGATGTGTGACCATGAGCAAGTCCCTTAACCCAATTTGCCTCAGTTTTCTCATCTGTAAAAGGAGCTGAAAAAGGAAATGGCAAATGACTCCAGTATCTTTGTAAAAAACACACACAACACCAAATGGGGTCATAAAGAGTTAGACACGACTGAAAATGACTGAACCACTGAGGGGGTGTTTGGCAGATAGAAGTTCATTAGAAAGAGATATGGGGGTTTGGGTAGACTGAAAACTTAATCTAATTTGACAGTGGGCTCCATTAAGAGAGTAATTGCTTTCAGGAATAAGAAAATGATAGTCTTGGAAGTCTGCCCTGCCAGACCACATTTGTATTATCGTGCTGTGTTCTGGGAGCCGCAGGTCAAAGAAGACATTTATATAATGGAGAATGACAAGGGAGGGTCACCAGGATGGCGAAGGGCCTGGAACCCATGTTCTCCAGAATCTGTTGGAAGAACTGGGAAATTTTAGGCTGAGGAAGAGAAGACATAGGAGGGGAGAAGGTTGGACAGTTACTTGGAGGGGATGGCACATGGAAGAGAGATCGCATTTGTTTTCACTGGACTCAGAGGGAAGACTCAAGCTGGACTGATGAAAGCTTCAAAGAAGCCCCAAAGGGGCCCAGATGTCAGAAAAGGCATCTTAACAATCAGATTCTTTTTAATTTTTGAAAAGAAATCTCAACAATCCCAGCCGCCCCAAAGCGGAATGGATGTCTTTGGGGTGGGGAGGGATGGGAATGTTGGAAGGGTCCTTGAAGGACCTTCAGGCCAATCCCATATTTTACGATTGCCAAAACTGAGGTTCACACATTAGTGGTTCTTGCCAAGGTCGCAGAGATTGTGTCAAAGTCAAGACTTGAACTGGGTCCTTGGATGCAAAACCCCTTGAGAACTTCAAGCACTAAGTGTCAGTGGTGCAAACTCAATTAGAAACAAGATCGTTAAACCCCAAATAAAGATCCTTGCAGCTTCACAGTGACTTGGAGAGCTACATATTAACATCACCTGTATTTTATTGTATATTTATTTTGTGAACTATTTTTTCAGTTGTTTTATTTTTAAATCTGGTTCAGATTTCACTCCAGAGTGCTGTAGGCCAGAGTGAAATCCCCTGCTGTGTTTGACACCTCGATTACACGAACCCCAGCAGATATGCTACTGGACTAAGGGGATGCTGAAGTCCTCTCTATCACTAAAATAGACAGACAGAGAGAGGACAGAGAAGGAAGAAGAGCACCATCCAAGATAGATTTCCTTCCTAGAGGGAGGCCCACATAGCCTCGGAGCAGAAACTCCTTCATATAGCCATTATGATTTCCAAAGATGGTTTTGATTCAGAGGGCAAAACCTTTGGATTTTCTCAAAGCTGAGAGGTATGTTAGAGAAGCGAAGTTTTGCAAAAAAAAAATCCCTGGAGTTTAATTGCTTTCTAAGTCTATCCCCACACACAGAGAATGCATTAGCTTAAAAGGAACCACATACAATTTAGCTGGGAAGTATAACAAGAGACTTGATGCTTTAGTACTGGGTTTGAAGGGAAAGGGAAAGCTCCCAGAATCCCTGTGCACATTTCTGACATCCAGGACAATGAGCAAATCTCATTCCTGATTCTCCCATCAAGAACTCTGTTCTTAGGGTTACTACCCATGCATTGAAATAGTGTTATACACTTCAAAACTTTTTTTTTTTTACTCTTGCATCTGCGAAAAGAACTTTAGCTTACTGAAAATAATCAAACGCTATTGAACATCCACTGGGGCGGGAGTAGTTGCCAGATCCAAGGTCATTTTCTCCTGAATGAATCTCTTTAGAATACATGGCTTTTAATGATGTAATCGTTGACTTTGTGGCCATCAAAGCAAGGAGAAGTGATTCATGAAATTTGCGATTGGAACTGTATATAATACAGTTTTGTTATTATGCGATTGCCATATCCTTTAAATGAACATAAATGTTTGAAGAGGTAAAATTATGTTCATATTTTTGGCAAATGGAAAGAAGAGAATTTGGATGATAAATAATTACTAGCTATATAATTCTTGAAGGTATGCAAAGCCCATTACAAATATCTCATTTGATCTTCAAAACAGACCTGGGAGGTAGGTGCTATTATTATCTCCATTTTACTGATGAGGAAACCGAGGCAGACAGAGGTTAAAGGACTTGCTTAAGGTCACACAGTTAGTAAGTCCCGGAGGCTGAATTTGAATTCAGATCTCCATGACTCCAGATTTAATACTCTATCCTTTGAGTTACCTAGCTGGAATCATGGAATTTTAGAACAAAAAAGAATTCTGGCAATCGTAGGATCATGGATTTAGAAATGGAAGGATGTCACCCAACCACTTTCTAATTCTGCAGAGCCTGAGCCATGAGTATTATTTATAATATTCATTATAAATGAGTCTTAGTATTTATAATACTCATTTATTTAATATTTCCTATATGCCAGGTCCTGTGTGTAGAAGTGACAATGATTCCATGCTCAGAGCCCAAAGGGAGGGGGACTGAGTGGCTCGGGCCTTGCTCTGGGAGCCCCGTCCCCTCTGCAAAGCCCCATTATGTTCACTACCGGATGATGGATAAGTGGCTGGCTTCCTCAGTTGGACCAGCTCCTGACAGGACAAGGTGGTCTCCACTGCTGGGTAAATCTCCTGAGCTGGATGAAGCTTCTCAGGGCTTGCTCCTTGTCTGACTCAACTGCTGTTGAGTTCTCTCTCACTGAGTGACTCCACTTATTGAAGGTGCCTTTGATGGCTCACCAGATGAGCCATCTCCTCTGCTCTGTCCTCTCTCTGGTTAACTCATTCTCCCAAGATAAGAAAATAAAGACAAAAGAAACAGGTGCCATGGGTTCAGCCCACAGGTTCTGTTGCAGGGAGGTAAGGCAGTGGCAGCCAGCCTCTGCTGGGGATCTCACAATGATGCTTTCCCACTCAGATGCCGGCGGAGAGTCATTAGTCCTTTCTGCTGAGCAGCAGCTCTCCAAACACTCAAAACTCAGAGAAGGCTGTCCTAGATTCCACATGTTACTGAAAGCAGGCAGAGAAGAACACTCATCCTTTAAGGACCAGCCCCGCTCACGTATTAATAAGCCATAAATGTGGAACTGAGTCAAAGTCTTGGCAATCCAAAGGCAATATAAATTTTGTTCCACACTCTGTCTCTTTGTCAAATAATTTGTGTTGTGGTAGCGGTTCAGTTGTGTCTGACTCTTCACCATCCCATTTGGTGTTTAGTTGGCAAAGATACTGGAGTGATTTGCCATCTCTTTCTCCGGCTCATTTTACAGATGAGGAAACTGAGGCAAATAGAATTAAGTGACATGCCCAGAGTCACAGTCAGTAAATGTCAGATTTGAATTTGGGTCTTCCTAACTCTAGGCCTGACACTCTACCCACTGTGCCACCTAGATGCCCCAAAGAGTAGAATGACATCCTGGGAAAATGTCACTTGTATTCACTTAAAATCCCTTTGAGGATTGGCACAATGAGACTATGAATGATCCTATTGCAATATTAATATTAACCATGAATTGTCAATGCTGAAAAATTATCTATATAAATAAAAATATCTATGTAACAATTATCTTGTAAATAAAAAGCTATAATAAAAAAAACGACAAAAATTAACCATGTCTGGGCCGTGTATTTTCCCACCTATGTGTCTTTAAAATTTGTTCAGGGCCTCAAATGTGCCCTCAAAAAGGAGAATCTGGTCATATGGCTCTCAAGCTGAGTGTGCTGCTTCCAAAGTCCATGGGAACTATACTTCCATTCAGCATTAGTCTTATTTCTGCCCCATACTTCCCCAATGTAAATTAGTTTATTGACGTTTGTAATAAAATATAAATGTTGAATTTGTTAACAGTAATTTTTCTTTGGTTTCAACTCTTAAGGATACATACCATGTCCAATTTAGGAAATATATCTGAATATGAATGATCCTATGGCAACATTAATACTAACCATGTCTGGCCCTTATATTTTCCCACCTATATAGCTCTTTAAAATTTGTTCAGGGCCCCAAATGTGCCCCTAAGGAGGAGGATCTGGTCACATGACTCTCAAGTTGGGTGTGCTGCTTCCAAAGTCCATGGGAACTCTACTTCCAATCAGCATTGATCATTTTTCTGCCCCATACTTCCCCAATATAAATTAGTTTATAGAAGTTTGCAATAAAATATAAATGTTGGATTTGCTAATAATACTTTTACTTTGGTTTCAGTTCTTAAGGATACATACCATGTCCAACTTAGGAGGCCTTCTTTTAAAAGTTGTTTTAGAGCAACTATTTTCCCTTATTTATTTAGAATTTAGTTGCATATAGAAATGAATTTTAATATTTGCTTTTAAAACTTTGAGTTCCAAGTTCTCATCCTTCCCCCCCTCCTCAGACCCCATCCTCACTGAGAAATCTAGCAGTTCAATGTAGATTATAGATGTGTAGTCTTGCAAAACATTTTCATTGTAGTCATGTTGTTAAAAAAAAGACTTTTAAAAACCCTCAAAAATAATTTTTGAAAAATATGCGCCTGATATTTGTGGAAATATGTACAGAAGAGCTGAACATGTTTAACATATATTGGATTACTTGCAGTCTAGGGGAGGGGTGGGGAAGGGAGGAAGAAAAAAATTTGGAACATAAGGTTTTGCAAGAGTGAATGTTGAAAATTATCCATATATATATTGAAAAAAAAAAAACTTTAATTAAAAAAATTAAAAGTATGCTTCAATCTGTATTCAGATAACACCAGTTCTTTCTCTGGGAATGTATCCTATTCCTCAGTATAAATCCTTTAAAGTTATCCTAGATCATTGCATTACTGAGAATTAGCCGAGAATAGCTTTCCAGCTGATCACCTTGCAGTATTGCTGTTGCTTTGCACACAGTACATTTTACTTTGCATCAGCCCATTTAAGTATTTCTAAGATCATCCTGCTCATCATTTCTTATAATGCAACAGTATTCCATCATAATCACATACCACAATTTGTTCAGCCCTTCCCCAACTGATGATATCCCCTCACTTTCCTTTTCTTTGTAGGATAATCATTTTGATAATAGTCTCACCACTCTAAAGTCACCGAGGGAGGATTTGAATTCATCTCTTCCTAAAGCCAGGGCTGGTCCTTTAGCTTCTAGGTCCCCATTTCCACCAATACTGTGGCCTATCATATAGTACCTAGCCCCAGAAGAATCCTAGAAGGGCCCTTGAAATGGGCTTACTCACACTTAATTTCCAGATTCAAGTAGTCCACATTATGAAGAGTAAAATCTTAGACAGATGGGGAGGGTTTCTCTCTCTGCACCCTTGCTTATTTTTCCGTGAACACTGGCAAGCCAGTGACCTTTTCAGCTCGGGTCACAGAGGTAGCAATGTTACCTGCACCATGCTGTCGTGTGTGTGTAGTCGCAATATCCCAGTACGAGTGTTGGCAGCTTGGCTGGGTATGGTCTTAACAGGGCACAACCCAAATTGTACCATTGTTTCCTTTATATGTGGACCTGCAAGGGAAGCCCCTTTATTTTATAGTTGAGGAAACAGGCTCAGAGGGGTTAAGGGACACAGGTACTCTTATGATCCCATTTTATAAATAAGGAGACTAAAGCTGAGACAGGCTAAGTGAGTTGCTCAAGATCAAAGTTGCTAAGGGAAGATTTGTACCCACTTTCCTAACTCCAAGTCCAGCATGCTTATTTCCCAGAACTACCTCAGTTCCCTTGGGAGGTAAAGTAGCTTTTTCAAGGTTGCACAACTAGTAAATGGCAGAGCCTTTCACCTACACCTGTGGCATCGAGGAGACCTTCCAATGGAAAGTGCCCTGACTTTGGGTCTAAATCCTTTCTCTGATTTTGTGGTTGCCTGACCTTGGCTAAGTCCCATAACTTTGCATGGTCTCTAACAAAGGAATTGATGGGTATACTCTTTGATCCAATAATACCAATGCTAGGTCTGTATCCCAAAGAGACCAAAGAAAAGGGAAAAGGACTATAGGTAAAAAAAAATGGAGTAGCTCTCTTTGTGGTGGCAAAGAAGTGGAAACTGAGAGGTTGCTCATCAATTGAGGAAGAGCTGAACAAGTTGTGGTTATCATATTATATATATATACATAATATATTAGATTGTAATGTTATATTATTATGATGGAATATTACTGTGGTATAAGAAATGATAAGCAGCTATTTTGCTTTTTTTCTGTTTTTTCATCTCTTCCATGGTTTTTCTCTTTTGCTCTGATTTTTCTCTCCCAACATGATTCATAAAGTAATGTGTATTAAAAATAAATAAATTTACTAGGAAAAAAAAGAAATGATGAGAAGGATGGTTTAGCAAAAACTGAGGAGATTTACATGAACTGATGAAAGTGAAGTGAGTAGCACCAGGAGAATGTTGTACCCAATAACAGCAATATTATTTGATGAAGAACTGAGAATGATAGCTCTTCTAAGCAATACAATGATCTAAGACTAAAGATTTCTAGAGAACCATGATGAATAATACCAATCACTTCCAGAAAAAGAAATGAACTCTGAATGAAGGTTAAAGCAAATTTTTTCACTTTGTTTCTTCTTTTTCTTCCTTCCTCTCTTCTTTTTCTTCATCCTTCCTTCCTTTCTTCTTTCCTTCCTTCCTTCCTTTCTTCTTTCCTTCCTTCCTTCCTTCTTTCCTTCCTTCCTTCCTTCTTTCCTCCTTTCCTTCCTTCTTTCCTTCCTTCCTTCCTTTTTTTCCTTTCCAACATGACTAAAGTTTGGAACAATGTTTTGCCTAACTTCATATGTATAATTGATGTCATATTGCTTACCTTCTCAATGGATAGAGCAGGAGTGGGAGTGAGGGTGAGAATTTGAAACTCAAAATTTAGAGGAAAAAAAAGAATATTAAAAATTAAAATTAAAAATTAAAAACAAGAAGAAGCCAAAAAAAAGGGGAGAGGTTAAATTAGAAGTCCTCTAAGATCCCTCACAACTCTTCATGACTGATCTCAAAAATTCTACTGTCCTTTCCATAGCATCACATAAGTTGCTACACCTCTAAGAATCAAAGAAAAGAGGCGGGAAGAAGGAGGGAGACATGGTTCCTCAGCCCCAGAAGTGATGGTGAGCTTGGCATCCTGAAGCAGACACAACTGGGATAGAGGCAGGGTGTGAGTTTGCAGTCTTGCAGCTCAAGTACCCAGCAAGAGATAAGAACCAGAAATATTTCTCTTTCTTTTCTTCAATCTGTTTAATTTACAGGGTATTCCGCCTAGAGATCAGGTACAGATCTGTGTACTCAGGACCTCCCAACTCTACTTCCTTTAGCAATACTTTAGAAGAGTAGAGTGGAGCCCCAGGAATCATAACCACCCAATCCTCAAGTTGATAAAGATGCAGAGACCCTGAAATCCAAAGGGAAACATGAATCTTATTTATATAGCAACCCCCTGCCACCCTCTCCTCAATAGGTGGTCACCAGTCTGTTTTATTGCCTTTCAGTTATGGAGATCCCAATATAACTCTAATTGCTAAGATAGTTTCTTCTTATGTTGAGCCAAAGTTGGCTTCCTGATAACTTCAATTAGTTAGAGAATAATAGTTTTAGAATTAAAAGGAATCTTAGAGGCCACTGAGTCCAATTTTACAGATGAGAAAATTGAGTCTCAGAGATAAAATGGCTTTGGGGGATTTTACAGCTGGTAAAGGCTTGCAAGAGAATTCAAGTCAAATCTTTTCTGACGCCAAGCCCATGGCCCTATCCGTGGAAGTGTATCCTCCACCCTCTAATTGTCTGGTTCCCCTCAGAGCTTCCATCTTAAGGAGGATGCCAAGGCCATTTCCTCTCCAGATTGCAGTCTCACTTCTCACAGATTTTTTCTATAATGTCCACGTTATTGGGTCTTTCCATCACCACTCCCCTCGACTTTCAGCTTTGTCTTATGTCTTTCTCCTTTTCTTTCTCCTTGTAGTTGTATTTCCAGAGTTCAGCATAGTGTCTGGCATCTAATAAGTACTTAATAAATCTTATTGATTTTATTTGAATTGAAAAAGAAGCAAGACCAATTCCTAAGCGGTAACTTTTGATCATCTTTCATTTATGAAAAGCAGGGCTTTGGAGAATAGTTTATGGGGAGTAAGATCATGGGTCTCTATTAGAATGTAAGGTTCATAAGGACAAGGAATATTTCACTTTTGTCTCTGCTTTTTTGAAGAATATTATTCCAATACTGTCTGTGTTTTTGTTTTGCTTTGTTTTGTGTTTTGTTGGTGAAACAAAAGCCTTTGTAGCTCAAAGTTCCTTTCTTCTACGTTTGAAGGTTTTTTTCTTAGTCCCTTGCAAAATTTGATATTTGTCATAATTGTTCAATTAAACCACTGTCTCTTGGAGTATAGAATTGTTGTATTTGGGTTTTTTCCTGGAGACAACTAGTAGATTCTTCCATTTTCTGCTTAGCTTCTTATATTTTCTATTTATATATAGAATATGGGGACAGTTTTAAAACATTTTTTACATTATGGTGTTCAGGATTTTTTTTTAATTTATTACTTTCTTCTGGTGGTCTATGATGCTAAACTCACCCCCACATGTTTTCCCTTCAAGATCATATAATTTGCTTGTGAATCCCTTTTATTTTTGCATATCAAGTACTTGATATAGTCTTTAGTACATTGTAAATGCTAAACAAAGTCTATATGACAAAATTTCATGTAAAGAAAATGCCTTGGTGTTTGTACCAACTTTTTAAAATAAAATGATTCAAAAGACAGACGTTATCTTGTGTATTCAGAACAACATTTTCGGTAGTCATAAAGACATGGAGACAATGTGGATTTCCAACATTTGGGAAATATTTAAAGCACCAGATAGGTAGGCATGTTATTGTGCATTAAAGAAGAAATAGAATTTAAGAATATCTTTAAAGACCAAGCTCTATCAAATGACATGGCACACTTCTTTTTAACCCTAAAGCAAAGAAAATAGCAGGCGGCTAGGTGGTGCAATGTTAGGCATAGAGTCAAAAAAACTCTTGTGTGGGAGTTCAAATTCAGCCTCAGAGACTTAGCTTGCTGTTTGACCTTGGGCAAGCTTAACCCTGTTTGCTTTAGTTCCTTATGTGTAAAATGAGATTAAAAAAGGAAATGGCAAACTACTCAAGTATCTTTGCCAAGAAAACCCCAAATGGGGTCATGAAGAGTTGGACACGACTGAAAACAACTAAACAACAATAATAAAAGAAAATAGAGATTGTAGGATGTACTGTGATATTTCAAAACAAAATTATAAAATTTTATATTTCAAAACAAAATTATAATAAAATTTTGTGTCAATTGATGTTTTTTTTACCTCTAGCATTTAAAAAATTAAAGAGGATTGAGAGAATCATGGGAAAATTTGTATGAAATGGTGCAAAGTTAAAGAATAATATAAACAATGTTTGCACAAGGTAAATGAACGATCATGAAATCTAAGTCGTTGAAAAAAACAATAATAGTCCCGGAAAAAAGGCGAGGAGACATATTTCCTTCACCTAGCATAAAGAGAAGGAACTCTAAAGGCAGAATTGTACCAGCACCTATTTGATTTTGCTTGACAAGTTTCTTAATTACAAAGAGGATTCTGTTCTGCCAAGGGGAAGTAGAGGAGTACATATCCAAAAAATGGGTATAAGGTAAGAACAAAACATTTTAATGAAATATTTGTAAACAAAAACAACCACCATGGCCCCAGAGAATAGATAATATATATTTTTTTTCTTTGCTGAGAGATGGAGACTATGAAAAATAAATTTTGCATATATCATTCACTTGGGTACCTGATCACTGTCCAATTGCTTTTGTCCAATTGTTTTCCTTTGTTAAAATGGAGGACTCCAATCGGAGATAGGGTGGGGAATAACCTGAAATAACAGAGGTACAAATGATATTAATAAATCTTACTTGAAAGAAATAAAACTAAAAAAATAATTGACCCTAGTATTTTCAACAGATGTCCAGCTTTTTCCAATTGGGCAGTGAGAGTAGACAAGAGTATAGCATCATCCAGCCATCATTCAACCAGCTTCCAACTCCAAGCTATTATTTCCATAATTACTACAAAAAGTATGAGATATTCAGTGATTATAATAGCAGTAATCCCAGGAAGAAGTGATAAGGGGATGAACTAGGGCAATGACCCTATGAGAGATGAGAGGAGAGAGGCAAGATGTATTAGGGAGGTGGAATCAACAGGAATTGGCATCTGACTAGTAATGGAAAATGAGAGAGCAAAGAGTCAAGGATATCTCTGAACTTGTGGCTCTGGTAGACTGAAAGGATAGTGGTGCTTTCTACAGAAATGGATAATATCTGTCCTCCACGCTGCCCCCTTCTCACTTTGGGCCTCCGTTTTGAAGAGGACATGACGGCCACCATCTTTTGTTACCCTCCTAAATTTTTCTCTAAATAGCTAGATTCTGATACCACATTCTCAAGTAGGTTCTTCCCTTCATCCTCTCTTTTTTTCAGTTCCTTTCAACTCTATTAGAGTATAAGCTCTCTAAGGACAGGAAATCTTTCTTTTTTTCCTGACATTTATATCCCCCGGATTTAGCACAGTGCCTAGAACACAGTAAGAATTTAATAAATGTTTTTGCCTACCCTTCTCTAGAGGTTGGCTAACCATGTCTATGGAAGAGGGTATGATGAAAAAAAAAGATGAGTTTTATTTTAAGTAATAAATGGAATTATAACTCACTTCTGGTTAAGGGCATCAGGGAAGACTTCTTGGAGGAAGGATTTTTAACAGAAATTTGAAGGATGAATAGTATTTTGACAAATAGAAATGGTGAGGTAGGAAGAAGATATTCTAAGCACAAGGAATGGCATGAGCAAGAGTACAGAGGTGGGAAATGAGATCTGAACATATCTCATTGGCTTGACTTGGCTAGAACGTGGCTAGAAGATGGGTCTGATGCTGAGAATAGGAAAGAAAAAGAAACAGCCGAATTGGCGTCAGATTGTTGAAGACCGAATACCACGCTAAGAAGTCTCAACTTTGTTCCCAGGGCAATCAGGAGCTGCTGATAGAGAATGATTTTAAAAGGTTTTTTGGCAATTGTCTTTTGGTCTTTTTGTTTTTGTTTTTGAGTAAGGATGTAACATTTTCAGGGCTGAATAGTAGTACAAAGATTAATTTGGTGACAATGTTCACCATAGCGTAGAGGGAGGCAAGAGGAGACACAGGAACCTTATTCTGGAGACTGTCACAATGTGCAGAATAGAAATGATAAGGGCCTAATCTAGAATGCCAGTGGTGAGATGGGAAGAATAAAGCCAGGTGTAGGGCATCACAATGGAGATTAATTAATGCTTGAATATAGGAGCCAACAGAAAGGGAAGCAGCAAAAAATGGCTTTTAAGTGTTCCAAAGTATGTGACTGGATGGGGAATCACCTGTAGAAAATGAGGTCCTTCATGAGTTTCTCTTTAGAGATGCTATTATGCTGATTGTGTCAAGCCTCCTTAATAAGATTTATAGGTAGCGTGAACAGGATGTTGATGTCATCCTCTCCCATTAATTCTTTCCCCCCCTTCTTTCTCTCTTGTTCCTCTCCCCTCCCTCTCTTTCTCTACCTCTATAACTTCTGATCCTCCACTAATGAGCTTCCCACTAACATAATATCATCTTAATAATAATCATCTTAATCACTGTTGCTATTTAGTTTAAGAATACTTACCAAACTAGATAGCAAAAGTGGGCCTGGAGTCAGGAAGACCTGAAATCAAATCCAGTTTCTGACACTTAATAGTTTCATGACCCTAGAAAAGTCATTTAATTTCTCTTTACCTCCGTTTCCTTATCTGTAAAATGGGGATAATAATAGCACCTACTTCCCAGGGTTGGTGAGGATCAAATGGGATAATAATTTTAAAGCTCTTAGCACAGTACCTTGCACATAGTAAGTACTATATAACTTATTATTTAATCAAAATATAACATCTTTAGGCCATCAAAGTACATATCAAGCACCATTATTATTAGTATTACTATTTAATCAAAATATAACAGCCCTAAAAATCAACACACCGTGTCAGTGAGGAACAATGGGTATATTCTCAAACATAGCAGGTGGGAATAGGGGTAAGGAAGCCCATATTCCTGGGGCAACCATGACTCTGAATGTATATCCTCTCGTATGCCGGGCAAAAGCACTTCTCCACTATCGACTCCCTTCTGCTGCTCCCAGCTCGTCTGTCTGGCAGCATCTTTTCTACAACCCTTCTTGCTGAGAAAGGGCTAAGCCCTTTCAGGACACAGCTTCCACAAAGCTCAGAGGACGTTAAGCTACATCAGTGATAAACGTTTTCCTTAAATCAGAGGATCCCTCAGCTCCTTGTGTATTCTCTGGTGCTCCAAGGAAATTCAATCAACAACTAGCCAAATATTGTTATAAGAAGACAGCATGAAGGTTATCGTTAGAGAAATATATGACCAGAAAGGAAGGGGAGCTGGTGATCAAGGGAGAGCGAAATCCCTCCCCCAATCCCGTGGAATGCCCACGATATCAGGAGAATGAGGGGAACACCCTCAGTACCTTGGGTGAACTCTTTTAATTGAATTTACATGAGGCTATGACAAGAACTGGCATCTAGGTGGCACAGTGGGTTGAGGCTGGGTCTGGAATTGGGAAGATTCATCTTCTTGAGTTCAAATTTGGGCTCAGACACTTATTAGCTATGTGACCCTGGGCAAGTCCCTTAACCCTATTTTTCTCCATTTTCTCCTCTGAAAAATCAGCTGGAGAAGGAAGTAGCAAACGATACTGGTATTTTGGTGAGGAAATTTCCAACAGGGACATGAAGAGTTGAACAAAATTGAAAAATGACTGAACATCAAGACCATGAATAAGAGTAATTAGGGATTAGTGGCGTGGATAGGCTGTATATATTGATAGGTTGTATTGTTAATGGCAGCTCTGCCATTACTAGGAATAGACAAATCAGAAGATAAATGAGATTGGTGGGAAGGTCATCTGGAGTGGATGTAGGATCCAGAAGAATATTTAAGTCTAGGGTACTGGGGACATGGTTATATCATAAACAACCATTATTTCAGAAGAAGAAGCCGGTCTACAGGAAGATGATGAGTTAGGTTTCAGATATGTGAGGTAGTGACAGCAAACGCAAGTGAAAATTTTCACAGATGGATGGAAATGTTGGTCTGAAGCTCGAGAGAGAAGTCAAGGCAGGAGAAAGAAATCTGGGAGCATTTACATGGAAAACGCAGTTGAATTTGTGGAGCGATGGTGTCCCCAAGGGAAATTGTATAGACAACAGATAAATAATCAATACTGAACTTCTATGAAGATCAACATTTAGAATGCAAGAAATGAGGTAAAGAGAGAAAGGTGGGAGAAAGCCAGGCCACTATGGCATCATGGGAGTCGAGGAAGGAGAACATTTCAAAAAGAAAGGGATGATCGGCTACGTCAACTTTTGTAGAAAAGTCAGATTTAATGAGGACTGGTAAAGGGACTGTGGAGTTGTTGAGTAAGAGAATATCCATGACCCATTTTTCAGTAAACTAGTAGGTATTCAATCTAACTCAGCTGACTGAGAAGAAAAGAAGGGAAAAGTGGAGGCATTTGAGGAATTTGATAGTGTAATGAAGGAAAGGAAGAAGATGCTAATTTAAAAGGGCAACAGAGCCCATGGAAGGAATTTTCAAGATGGGAGAGACCTGTGCCTGCTTGAAAACAGACAGCAAAGACTCAGTGGAGTGGGAGAGAATAAGATTTAGGAGAAATACAGGCAGACAGAGAGAGAAAAAGAAACAGAGTGAGGTGGGGAGGGGAAGGAGAGGGAGAGAGGGAAAAAGGGAGGAGGGAAGGGAGGAGGAGAGAGACAGAGAATCAGAGGGGGGATAGAGAGGGAGACAGACAGAGAGGGGCAGAGAGAGACGGAGAAAGACATAGAGAGAGAGACAGAGACAGACAGGGGGGTGGGAGAGGGAGGGAGAAAGAATAAAGCAAGCCTGAGAATTGGCCATGAGAGCTCTCAGTTATAATCTCACCTCAGACACTTATAAGCTGTGTGATTGTGGGCAGATGACTCAATCTCTGTGTCTGCAAAATGGCAGGGCTAATATCCATTGTCTCTCTCAGGGATGTTGGGAGGAAAATCCTTTCTAAATGTCAGAGTGCTATTCACTGGTGACTTCTCATTAGGAAATTAGAAGAGCTGATGGGATAGCTCATTGTATTAGGAAGGGGAGTTCAGAGCACAGCGTGGTCAGGCTGTCTCCGGGCCTGGCGAGGGAAGAGGCTGGCCCCAGCGAGCCACAGGAGGGTTGGCAGGATCTCTCCAGAGCGGGAGAGAGCGTGACTCAGCCTAGCTTGGCCCAGTGGGATGAGAACATCTCGGGAGGAGGCGTTTTCCAAGCTCTGATTGCACGGCCTTACCAAGCAGCTTTTTGATTCCTTCATTCGCTTCTCTGAGACGAGATCCAGATTTAAAGAGAGGAGTCAACAGAGTGGACAGAATTTGGATTCAGAAAATCAGAGATTAAGTCCAGGTTCAGTTATCTCCCTTCGGTGGGACCTTCGACAAAACACTTTGCTGTAAAATTGGGGGGGGGGGGCTTGGTCTAGATTATCCCATGGTCCTTTCTAGCAATAAGACTAGGATGTGACCTTTCCATTGTTTCATTTCCTAATGATTTATGGGAAGGGACTCCCATGATCTCCCTCCCTCATTCTATACATGAGGAAGTAGGTATAAGGGCTCATAATCTTAACTCCCTCACTTAATAAATGAAGAAATAGAGGCACACGGAGATCAAATGATTTACCCGCTTCACACCCTGGTCAGTGACTGAGGCAGAGCTCACATTTTCCTGGCTCCAAGTCCAGTTCTCTGTCCACTAAGCCCTTCAGCTTCTTTTAATGATAGTGGGTAACGTTGCCCATCCCTGTTTCACAGACGAGAAAATGAGATTTTGGAAGGGGGGGGGAAGTATCTGGAACCAGAGGAGAGATGGTGGTGGGGCCAGAACTGGAAATTTTGTCAAGCAAAGGTGCTTTGTTAGTCTAAGCAAATGAGCGACTTCCAAGAACACTGTCACCCAGGAGAGGCCGGGGCAGGGGACTGTGATCATCCATCACAAAATGTTTGAGAGTGAGTTTAACCTTTGTTTTTAAAAAGAAAATGAATCAATGCCCGGGCCCAGGGATACACTCTGTGATACGCTCTGTCCAAGATCCCAGATTAGTGTGAGAACAGCACATCTCCTACTGTGTGCTCTGGCAGAACTATGTGTTTCTTGCCAGTGGCAGGTAGGATTTCTCAACCATCATGGCTGGCAGGGACAGGCCCTCCTTCGGCCAAAGCCCGTGGCCACATCCGAGCGTCAGTTGGGGCAGGTTTCGGGTTGTCATCCACTCTGGAATCCCCAGACTGACAGATATACTTGTAAATAGAGAATTTTAAGAGGTCATCTTGTCTGGTCTCTGAGCTTTGGACAGGATTGTAGGTGGAGCCTACAAAAGGGGCCAAGTCTGTGCCCTGTGGCTCCCAGGCAGATACGTGCCATTAATGACCTCCAAAGGAACAAACACGCTTTAACTGCCAACGTGGGATCCCTCCCATCTCTCACAGTGTCTGGGAAGCAGGACCTTTCTGCTACTTGCCGTCTTCTCAACCACTACAGGTCAGGGAGAAGGCTTCTGGAGGCTTAAAGAGCAGCGTCTGCATAAATAAAGGCCATCTCCGTGGCCTCTAAGAGATCTCTTACCCACCTGAGTCTCACAAGATCCCTAGAGGCAGATTCTGCAGAATTTGGATTCCCGGTTTCCAGATTAGAAAAGTGAAAGGAGTGAGTGATCACACACAACTAGTCAACTAGACAACAAGTCAACAACACAAGTAGAGGTCACACAGCTAGGAAGGGTCAGAGGCAGCATGGGAAGCCATGCTTATTTGGACTCCAAATCTAGCTGTCTTTACCACCCAAAACCGCTGTAGACTTGGAATATCTCTAGTCCATTCCGTCTTTCTCCTATTGGGCACTGACTGTCTCACTCTGAATAACAAGACCTGGGGAGGGTGAGGAGGGTTTGACCCACTCACTTCCTGAGATTCCCATGGGGCCATTGGGGTGATCCTAGACTGTCCTGAGAGGGAGGTGAGGAAGCCTAGTTGGCCCATTCGCCTCCTGGCCCCTCCCCCTTATCTTCCCCTGCCCCCCATGCTTCCCCATTCCATAGTGTCCCTCTTGATAACCACTTCTCCCTGCTCCTTCTCTTTCTCTCGCTTACTTGGGGAACCACAAGCAAATCAGCAACACCATTGCTACCAGAAAGAGCGTATCCATGAACTCCCTTTGCAGCTTCCTTCCTGTGACATCTCATACCACAAGTCCCTCCTAGTCTGCTAATGGGAAGCCTTGCTCCTCCTGTCAGAAGCAAAGGGCAGAAAGTTTCACTTTTCTACTTGTATCTACGTTACAACTGTAACTTCTTGTGACCCCTTTTCCCCAGGGTCCTCCCCTCACACCCCATGTCCCAGCTTCTAGTCATCAGAGTAAGTTGGTAAGTAGGTTGTACAGTGTAGCAATAGCAGGAAATAGGATTGCAAAGGGCATCCTGGAAGTCACGTACACACTGCCCCAAAGATCAAAGGGACATGATTTATAAATGACATCACGTTTTGACCAAAAATCACATTTTGCTCATTTGTGTTGAATCAGGGGAACACATCAGGGCCTTTTGGTCCTGAGATACGTGGATCTCAGAAAAATCCCAAAGAACCACAGTAAGCCTAGCAGAATACCGAATGGAGTTCATGATTTGGAGATGACATGGATTTGTTTACTTTAAAGTTTTACTGACAAATTTGAAATGATTTGGATATGTTAATGAACTAACCTCAAGAGGGCAGAGAGGGGATGTTAGTCTGTTTTTCCCCCAACCCCTCAGATCTCAGACTCCTGCCCTCCAGATCCTCCCCATCTCCTGTGGCCATCAAGCTGCTGAGTGCTCCCCATTCTCTCTCAAGGAGGTCCAATGGTCAAAGAAGATGGTCTTGAGAATCTCAATTTTCTTTAGGCAAGAAACAAGGAAAGATACACATCAAGAGACTTCTGGACTTCCGGAAGTCACCATTCAACAGCACAAATGCATCCAGGACAGTTAATACCATCGAAAAGCCAATCTTTCACTATGTCTTTGGAGTGGTAAAATGGATGACGATGGAGTCAGAAAGTCTCCAAACAAAATGTCTTAGAATATGAACAAAGCACAGAACCAACATCCCAAACGAGCTATTTCCTTCTCAAACAGAAATCAGGGGATTGATAGATTTTCTCAGACTGTGCAACAAATGGATTGAAAATTTTAATATTTTCTGAATGAATAATAACAATAGCTTGCATTTATAAAATAAGGTTTGTAAATATTGGATCTTCACAACAACCGTGGGAGGGAAGTACTATAATCATCTCCATTTTATAGATGAGGAGACTGAGATAAATAGAGTTTAGGAGATTTGCTAAGAGTCACGCAACTGGTAAGCATCAGAAATTGGATTTGAACTCAGGTCTTCTTAACAGCATATCCAGTGCACTGTGCTACCTATCTGGCAAAGCTTCACAGAATAGTAGTAGAAACTGACAGTGGTAGACTTACTTTACTCAGCATTATCAATGCAATTGATAATATCTAACCACTGGATAGAGTCAGCAAAGCAGCTAAGATTGAAGAATGGGAACAAATGGGTTCCCACAGATGATATCCATACAAACTCAAAGCACGATATGTTGAGGAGAAGCATTTAACCAAATTGATGAGTCAAGTGGATTTGCTTACTAAAATGGAGGATTCTTAGCAGAGATACAGGTTCTGGGAATGGCTACCAAAAATGATAGAAAGCTCATTCTTAAGAAATCTGGACTTAGTGAAAAATGGAGACCTTGGAAGGAAATCATAGGAACTTGGTAAGATGTTATTTTGCTATGGGTTGTAAAAGTGGATCACCCACTCAATACTTAGGAAGGTACAATAAAGTATACATTAGAGAACTTCAGCATTGTTTCTTATTCTTCATAAATGAACAGATGACAAATCCTCTCACAATAAAGAGCTAATTCAAAATATTCTTGAGAATCAACAAAGAGCTGCCTGCCCTGTGACTAGAACAACAGCAAAGATAAAAACATCGTCTGCATTTTCCTGGACATAATGTTGCCCCACAACAATTTCAGAACATTTGAAAGAGATGTTGCTGTACCAAATACACACAATGGTTCAGCTTTGTTGGACAAAGAGCTGGAAAACAACAAAGTCATAAAAATCACTGGAAGTGTATGGACTTCCTGGAAGCTCTTCCATCTCTCTCCTCATCCTCTGTTTTCAGATACATCTTGAGTGCAAGTACTCATTACTTTTGATTGAGTCACACTGCCTTTCTCCTCACAGCCTAATTTTCTCTCTCTCTCTCTCTCTCTCTCTCTCTCTCTCTCTCTCTCTCTCTCTCTCTCTCTCTCTCTCTCTCTCTCCTCCCCTCTCCTCTCTCTCTCTCTCTCTCTCTCTCTCTCTCTCTCTCTCTCTCTCTCTCTCTCTCTCTCTCTCCCCTCTCCTCTCTCTCCCCCTCTCCTCTCTCTCTCTCTCTCTCTCTCTCTCTCTCTCTCTCTCTCTCTCTCTCTCTCTCTCTCTCTCTCTCTCTCTCATTAAATTAATAGATTCTGCTTCAGCCTTTTACCTTTCTATACCTAATTTTTTTTTACTTCACCTGAAGCATAATAGATTCTTCTCCAACCTTTTTTTCCTTTTCTCTGTATGTTAATATGTGTTTCTTGTAAATAACATATAGTAGGGTTTTGGCTTTTAATCCAGTCTATTATCTGCTTCTACTTTATGGGAGAGTTTGTCCCATTCACATTTACAGTTAACCTACTAAGTCTGCCATTTTATTTATCCCAAATTATAGTTTTCTCTTTCCTTTTATCCTTTCCTTCCTCCCCAGTATATTATTTATGAGCACCCCTTGCCTCAAGCAGCCCTCCCTCTTTAGAGCCCCTCACCCTTTCTTGTACCTTTACCCTACTATTTCTGTTTTCCCTTCTATTAGCCTACCCTTTCCTTTTCCCTCTTTCCCTCCTATTTTCCTATAAGGTGAGATAAGTTTCTCTGTGTAACCAAATATAGCTAATATTTTCTCTTTGAGCCAAATCTAATGAGAATTGAGATTCACACAATGTTCATCCCTCTCCATTCTTTCCTTCAATTATAATAGGTTTTCTTTGCCCCTTTGTGAGATGTAATTTCCCTCATTTACATCCACTTCCCCTGTTTTCTGTAATAATCCCCTTTTCACCTCTAGTTTCTTGTTTATATTATAACAGTAAAATCAAATTGTACATGCACTATCTATATCTACCCATAACAGAGATACAATTCTCAAGAGTTCTTTTCTTATTACCTTTTATGCTTCTCTTGAGTTGTATATTTGGAAGTCAATTTTTTGTTCAGCTCTGGTCTTTTCATCAGAAATAAATGGAATTCACTTATTTCACTGAATTTCCATCTTCTTCACTGGAAGAAAATGCTCAGTTTATCAGGGTAGTTTATTCTTGGCTGCATTCTGAGTTCCTTTGCCTTTCAGAATATCAGATTCCAGGCCTTTCCATCCTTTAAGGTGGAAGTTTCTAAGTCCTGGGTAATCCTTATTGTGCTTCATCAGTATTTGAATTTTTTTAATGGCTGCTTGCAATATTTTTTCCTTGATCCAATAATTCTGAAATTTAGCCGTGATATTCCTTGGAGTTTTATTTTTGGAGTCTCTTTCAGGAGGTGTTTGGTTAATTCTTTCAATGGCTATTTTACCTTCTGATTCTGTGACAATAGGGCAGTTCTCTTTGATGATTTCCTGAAAAATAATGTCTAGGTTCTTTTTTTCATCATGGTTTTCAGGAAATCCAATAATCCTTAAATTGTCTCTCCTAGATCTGTTTTCTAGGTCAGTTGTTTTCCCAATTAAGTATTTTATATTTTCTTCTATTTTTTCATTTTTTTGGGGGGGGGGTTTGCTTAACTGATTCTTGATTTCTCATTGAGGCATTGATTTCCATTTGTTCAGTTCTGATTTTTAGTGAATTATTTTCTTCATTTACTTTTTAAAAATTCTTTTTGTATTTGTCCAATTGAATTTTTAAATGGATTGTTTTATTCTGTGGGTTTTCTTTTTCCATTTCACAAATTCTGTTTTTCCGGAAGTTGCTTTCTTTTTCCACTTTGTCAACTATATTTTTAAGGAGTTATATGCTTCCATTTCACTAAGTCTATTATGTAATGAATTTTCTTCAGATAATTTTTGTGTTTTCGTTTCCAAACCATATTGTAAAGTTCTCATTTCCTTTCCCCATTTTTCTTCCAGCTCTCTTTTAAGATATTTTATAATTTCTTCTAGGAGAGCCTTATGTTATGGGGCCTAATTTATATCACCCTTTGTGGCTTCATCTGGAGGCGATCTGCTTTTAGTTTACTCAGGGTTTGAAATCTGTTCTCTTTCACCATAAAAACTATCTATGGCCAGAGTTATTTTTGCATTTTTATTCATTTTTAAAAATGTTGAGATCTACTTTTAGGGAAAGGGAGGTTGTCCAAGCTTCCTCTACAAATTGCAGCAACTGACTTTTGGTGCTGGGTGGGCATAGCCAGGTCCTGTGAAATTCTGGTATTTCGGGGTTCTCTATTTACCTTTTGCGTTTGTGTTGGATGTTTTATTTCTTCTCTGCTGATCTACTGGCTTGCAACCAGGGCAGAGTAGCCAACATGCTGTAAATTCCTCCCTGTAGATTCTCTGGGCACCACTCCTGGTCTATACTGTCTGCATTAGCATCTGTGCTTGGCCTGCTTGCGCTTGGCCCACCTCCCTCCATGCCCAATTGAAACAGACCTTTTCTGCTGGTAATTTGTTGAATTCCCAAAATTTGTGGATTCTTCCAGCCCAGAATTAATTCAGAGGCTGGATTTGCTAATTATTCTGAGGGTCATGGAAGAAAGTCAGAAAGCAATGTGTATCCTCTCCTCCATCTTGGCTCCACCCCCTAATTGTCTTGGTTAACTAATCACATCCCCAAAAGTCATCAACCAGTCTTTGCTTGGAGACTTCCAGTGAGAAGCAGCCTGTAAACCCAGAAGCTACCCATTCCTCTTGTGAATGGTGTTCATTGTTCCAAAGCTTGGCTATACGTTGAGACTAAATTTGTCCCTTTGTAACATCCAACCATGACTCCCAATTGGTTCAATGGTCAAATGATAGAAGCTCTCTGCCATTTGACAGCTCTTCAAAACCATAGAAACAGTTCTCATATCTCCTGCTAAGTCTTCTCCAGACTGAACATTTCCAATCTGAAATTTTTTATAAATGGATGAATGAAAATGACATGAAACAATGAATTCTCTGAATATAAAACAGATGAATGCCATTCTTTATCCACACCTATTACCTCTCTTAACTTTTCTCAATCTCAATTTCCTCATCTATAAAATGGAGCTAAGATTAGTGTTACCTCCCAGGGTTGTTGTGAGGATTAAATGAAAGAACAGATGTAAGCCATTTCACAACCCTTTAAAAGGCTCTCTAAAGGGTAACTATTATTATCACCCTGTTATGCTTGGACTTATATTGTTTTATGGGTAGAGTGAACATTTTGTAAGGAACTTCCTCTAGCAGCTCAGATAGGAATCTATTTTGCAAATTATGGACTTAGACAACAGCCCAAGGCATGGAAAAGTTAAATGATTCGCCCAGGCTTACCCAGTCCATATGTCAGAACTAGAACTTGCACTCCAGTCTTTCTGACCTCAGAGTTAGTCCTTGGCTCACTACATCACATTTCTTCTCCATGGTCATATGCCTTTGAATTCTGCATTGAATCCTAAACTTATCTACAGTTAGATAACATAGTAGATAGAGTACTGGGCTCAGAATCTTCCTGAGTTAAAATCCTGCCCCAGACACTTCGGAGCTATATGATCCTGCACAAATCACCTACCCTGTTTGCCTCAATTCCTTTTATGTGAAAGAGCAACCACTCCAGTATCTCTGTCAAGAAAACCCCAAATGGGGCCACAACTCAAACAACTCAACAACAACAATAATAACAACATCTAGAAAATAAACAGTGGTCTTTATAATGAACCCCCCCCCCCAAATCAAATTTGGAGAAAGTAACCAAAGTATGTGTCACGAAGTTGAAGAACAGCCTTTGCCATGTTTTCCTTCTCCCTAGCCCCCATCATGGAGATCTAAGACTGTGCACTGGCCACTTATGGGACAAAGGAGCACTCAACAGTTTCTCTTCTGTCACCCCAGCTTGTGCCCTAGTCAGAACAGACCAGAGAACTTGCTGTGAGACCCTAGTACACACATCTCCTGTGCTTAGCACAGTGCCTGGCACCTATTAAAATTGCATTGTGGTGTTTAATAACTATTTCTCAATTAATTCATGTCAGTGATGGTATGGAAACATCCTGATACTCAATGTGTAGATCTCACATATAGAAAGAGACAAGCACAGTTTCTGGTTTCTATTCCTGTTTCCTTTCATGTTTAATGATGTATTTTTAAAATGATGTCTTTTTAAAAATCTCAATCATTTCCCAATATATGTCCAGCCCCACCCCTCGCTAAATCATCACCAAAAAGACCAAATGACAAAGCAGCCACATGTCACAAAGGATATATCATTCCATATCAGATACTGAGGTCTCTAATAAGAGAAGAAAGGGATATCTCACCCTCTGATTTCTCAGGAAACAAGATCATTCACTGCAGTCATTCTCAGCATTTATCTGGCACCTTAAGGTTTACCAAGCAATTAAACCAGAATCCTTTCAACAGCCCTGAAAAGTAGCTGCTATTCTTACCATTGCCATTTTACAATTTCAAAAGTGAGGGACGTGGTCCTTAATTGTTTTGCCTTTGATCACATAGCTAGTAAGTATCTGATGCTAGATTTGAACTTAGATCTTTCTAATTCCAGGTCCACTGCTCTGTCCACTGCATCACCTGGCTGCTAGTTCAGTTGTTTTTTAGAATTGTTTTCACTTACATTATTGTAGACAGTGTCTATGTTCTCTCTGCTCTCCATCATTTAATGAATCTGGCATCAGATTTTGAACTGAAAGGACCTCAGAAGCCATCTAGTCCACCTTTAATTCCTATTTTACCAATGAGGGAACTGAGGCTCAGGAAGGTTGTGACTGGTCCAGGGTCATTCAGATGATATGAGTCAGAGGCAGTATTTCAAACCAGGTTTTCTTGTCCCTCCAGTCTAGCACTCTTTCCACACTTACCATACAAGTGTTCCACTATTTCTCTAAATTCCTCAGTTGTAGGATTATAGGGTTATAAATTTAAAGGTTAAAGGAAATCATTAAGTTTAACCCCCTACAGATGAAAAATCTGGGGTACTATTGTTTTTTATGGTGCAATAATATTCCATTCCATTCCAATTTCACAAGTTCTTTGGTTATTCCCCAATCAATGGGCAGCCATTTGTTTCCAGGTTTTTGTTGCTGCAAAGGCTGTGGCTACAACTATTACATACATTCTCCTTACATCAGGACGTCAAAGCCTCAACGAGTTTGCAAGGTCAAAGAATGTGAAGAGTTTAATGATATTTGGTCTAGAGCTCTGGCTTTTTCCTAGAATAGTTGTACCAATTCATAATTCTGTCAACTGTCTGTCTTTCCATTATATCTCCAACATCTCTTATGTTTCAAAGTTATTTTTGCTTGAGTGTAAAATGAAACCTGAGAGTTGGTTGATTGTTAGTGATTTGGCACATTTATTGATATTGTAATTAACCATTTTATTTCTTTTTTTTTCATTCTCTCTTTTTTTTATTTAGAATTTTTTTTCACAGTATATATGCATGAGTAATTTTTAAAATAATATTATCCCTTGTATTCATTTTTCCAAATTATCCCCTCCCTCCCTCCACTCTCCTCCCCCGATGACAGGCAATCCCATACATTTTACATGTGTTACAGTATAACCTAGATACAAGATATGTGTGTAAATACCATTTTCTTGTTGCACAATAAGTATTAGATTCCGAAGGTATAAGTAACCTGGGCAGACAGATATTAGTGCTAACAGTTTACATTCACTTCCCAGTGTTTCTTCTCTGGGTGTAGTTGTTTCTGTCCATCATTGATCAACTGGAAGTAAGTAACCATTTTATTTCTAAGGATAACTCTTTGATTCTTATGGACTGGGAAGCAGTGCTTGATTTTTCTATATTTCTATCAATTCTTTATCTTGAACACCAGACTCCAGTAATATTTGAGGAGAACATTTTCCCCATTTATAGCTTTTCTTCTTCTCTGAGCTATATTGACTTTCCTCTAGGAAAACAGTTTTTGATTTTCTTTCTATTTCTATTTCTATTTTCTCCCACCATAGAACAGAGAATAAGATGCAAGAAGGAAAGTTAATTTGAATGCTATCTGTGCTCAGCCTTCCCATTCCCCAAAGTAGAACTGATTTGTTCTGATCCTAAGGGATGCATCTGAATTCAAGTTGGCTATTGGGGTCTATTCTAGTTGGGAGTGATCTTGGAGAACTGGATATCATACCATAGTTCTAAAAATATGCTGCTAGATAGCGCCTCAGTGGATAGAGTGCTGGGCTTAGAGTCAGGAAGATCTGAGGTTAAATATGGCCCCAGAGTCTTCTTAACTGCTTTGACTCTGGGCAAGTCATTTAACTTCTGTCTGCCTAGCCACTATAAAACAAAGATTATAAAAGCACCTACCTCCAAGGGTGTGTGAAGATATGAGATATTATAAAGCACTTAATTGTAATACTTATTTCCTTCCCTTATGATTGGTAAAAACAGAATTATGTTACAATTCTTTATTGCATCTTATTCCATGCGACTCTACAATGCATGGAAAGCATATGAAGAATTGTAAAAATGTGGGTCCATCTCTTTGTATGTCATGTGAGGTCTTTACGTGAAAGCTGACGGGTTTTTTGGGGGGGTCATGGAAGCCCTTCTTCCATTCTAATGGGTGATAGTGGGACTCAGAGGTTAGGATGAATTCAGTGCTGGGCTTCCCATTGAAAGGGGGATGTGGAGAACAAAGACCACTTCAGGAAGGATGACCATTTAGGTAACTACATTGGGAAATATATTTTTTAAAAAAGTTAGAAGTAGAAGAATTGTTTAGACAGAGGCAAGGAAACCAAGGAGTTATTTTAAAACAGGATATTTAACTTTCAAATACAAAAGCAAATCAAATTCTCCTCCTGAGAAATGAATGCAGAAAATAGAATTGAACTGGTACATGCCAGAGGTTCAGAAGGGTGGCCTGTATTGCTAGATTGCACAGTAATTAGAGCACAGGTCTGGAGTCAGGAAGACTCAATTTTATCACTTCAAATCTGACCTTAGACACTTAGTAGTTGTATGACGCTGAGCAAATCAATTAACCTGTTTGCATCAGTTCTTCATCTATTAATGAGCTAGAGAAGGAAATGGCAATCACTCATATCTTTACCAAGAAAACCCTAAATGGGGTCATGAAGAGTTGGACACGACTGAAAAATGACTAACTCTGTATGGCTCATCTGATAATTCAACTGAGAGAAGATGACTGGAATAATCTTTACTTAAAAATCTATAAAAATAAGGTAAATCCTCTTCTGTTTAGAACTATTTCATCGCCTCAAGGTGGGAAAGTTGAGGGGATCCCGGAGGGGCAGGGTGATACAGTGGGAAAGAGGCTGGCTATGGAGTCTGAGTTCCTTCATTCAGCATCTATCTCCAATACTTACTCCTTAGATGACCTTAGATAAATCTCCCAATCTCACTGGTCCTTTTTTGGGTGAATTCTCTAATGAAAAACGGTTCCATCCTGCTCCTCTTCTTTGAATTGAATATCATAACTAATGATGCTATGAAGAATTAAACATACACACACAACCTTTGTCTACCTGTATGCCACATAGTTGAATAATTAAAATCCCTACCTATTTATAATGTGTCTAGATAACTAAACCAAAGAGCTACAGCCATCTTAAAGAGTCACATTCTAAGGGGGAGTCACTGAAAAAAAGGGTCATCTCTATCAGAGCGATTCTTCTGTGTTTTGTTAAATGTTTACATTTAAACATTGCACTTCTAGATATGTCTTAGCAACACAGAGACTTCTTAGATATTTCCTTTTTTCTCTTTTAAAGTTTTATTGATATCTTTTATTTTTAAAATAATCATTTTAAAAGTCTTTTCCCATTATAATTCTTCCTCTTCCCCATAGAATCATTTCTTATAAAAAAAGGAAAAGATTTACCTAAAACCAGCTAACAAGGTGACCCCAGTGGGCACAATCTGAGTTGAGCACCTCCGTTTTTGTCTTCTGCATTTATAGAATCCTCTCTCTTTACCACGAGGAGGGAAGAGCGATCTATCATCTCCCATTGGCTGGAAACCCAAATCCAACATTGTTTTAATTTGAGTTCAGATGCATTTCAGCAAGGTTTTCATTCCCATTATTGTAGCCATTGTATATATTGATCTCCTGACTCTGTTTTCTTTGATCTATATTGATTCATAGGGATCTTCCCATTCTGCTCCGAATTCCTCATATTCATTGTTATAGAGAATGAAATTCCAGTCTATCAGGGCGCCACAATTTGTCCAGTCATCTAGGCAATCGGTCCTTCACCAATAAATGACCGGCCATTTTATTTTTTGTTTTTGTTTCTGGCTTTTTTTTTTTTTGGTTACCACAAAAATTACTGCCTTTGGGTATTTTCTGGGGGGTATATTTTAGACCTTTCTTTTTCTGTTTGACTTCTTTGGGCTATATGCCCAACAGAGGTATTTTTAAGCCAAAAGACGTAGCTTAGTCATTTTTCCTTATGTGATTCCAAATTCTTTTCTAGAATGGCTAAACCAGTTCCCCATTCCACCCACAATGCTTGGACGTGCCTCCTTGCCTGCCCATTTCTCATTGTCTTGTCAACTCGCCGGGTGGAAGCTGAAGCCTCGGAATTGTTTCAGTTTGCATTTCTCTTCTCAGTGGCATGGAACAAGCCGCTGTCCATAGGCTAGGCCCACTTGGCATCTTGGGTATTTCAAAACAATTTACCTTGAGGCGTGATTGAAAAACTAAGACTATTTCAACAGTGTACTTACTGTGACACATGAAAAGGTGAACACTTCACAGAAGAGAGAGTTTCCTAGTTAGTTCTGCTTTTCCTATAAACCTAAAAGTTCCTTTTCCTTTGTCTCTTGTCCTTATTCCTTCCCTCCTATTTAAAATTCTCTGACGGGCCTTGACATGAATTTCCTTGAGTCCTCCTGCCTTAGAAGTCGGCGGCCAGAGCTGACCTTTATAGTCCCTCAGACTCTCAAACCTTGACTAGGGGATCTGGGCTTGCCGGCTTATCAGCAGGGCTTTCCTTTTCCACTCCCCTCTCTAGCTTAGTCATCTTGGGTTCCACCCCCACTGATCCCCTGGCCAGAGCCTGGGAAAAGACTCTGTTGCCCATACAAAGTCTCACTGAGAAACGTGGCTTCCTTTTGGGGGCCCCAAAGCTCTCTTTTCCCTTCTGGCCTCGGCACCCCCTTCAGTGTATGTGGGAGGTCTGCTGCTCCCCCTCACCCCTGCAGCTGCTCTCGGAGCAGATTTTTAAAAAACGAATCTTTCGGAAACCCTGGTCTTATCAAGGGTTTACACCTATAAGTTCCTCTAGGCAGCTGAATGGCAGGTGGATAGAGAGCTAGGCCTGGATCAGGAAGACTAGTTTTAATCTGACTTCAGGCACTTTGTACCTGTGTGATTCAGGGCGGCCTCTCTCAGCCTTAGTTTCCTCATCTGTAAAATAAGTTGTTGGGAAGATCAAATTAGTATTAGTAAATATTTTTTTTGTAAACCTTAAAGTGCTCTAGAAATGCTAGATATTATTATCTCGTCTCTGAGCTTCAGCTTTCTAACAGGGAAGATATGTGTAATAATAGTAGAACCAATTTCTCTGTTATTTCTTCATAGATCTTAAAGCATTATTGTTTATGCATGTCTGATTCTTCGTGAGCCCATTGGGGGTTTTCTTGCCAAAGATACTGGGGTAGTTTGATATTTCCATCTCCAGTTCATTTTACAGATGAGGAAACGGAGGCAAACAGGGTGAAGTGACTTGTCCAGGGTCACACAGCTAGTCTAGGTTGAATTTGAACTCAGGTCTTCCTGACTCCAGACTCAGCACTCTACTCTGTCCTCCAGCTGCCCTAACTAAAACATTGTAGAACAGAAATGAGCCACATTTTCCACTATACTTTAGCACAGCATGGATGAGATTCATACAGTGTGATGCAAGGGAAATCACATGGATTAAGATTCTAAACTTGGAGTCCCAAGCTCTGGGTTCAAATTCTGGTTCAGCCGCTGCCTCCTTTTTTGGCCTTGGGCAAATCAATTCTTTTTGGACCTCCGCTGTAAAACTGGGGCTGGACTAGGCAGCCTTTGAAGTCCATTCCAGCTCTAGATCCAGGTGATTAACTTTTTTGTAGGTAACATGGACCCCTTTGGCAGTCTGACAAAACGTATAGACCTCTTCTCGGAAGATTTTTGGTTTAATAATTTCAACTAGAACTGAGTGAAAATAAACATCTAGTTTCTCTTCTTCCTCCCCACCCCCATTCAAATTCATGGACTTTCTGAAATGAGTCTGAACAGTTCTTAGACCCCCAAACTTCACAGCCCTTTGAACTACATCTCTGATTCTACGACTGCCAAAAGGAGGAGAGGAGTACCTTATAGAAAGAGGACTTTGCTGACGTGTTATTTCAAGTTTTTCTTACTAGTGTGGCACCTGTTTAAATTCCCTTAAGAGGCAGTCCTATGTTGGAGGACCAAAGACTGAGTCAAAGATGACATTGATAGTCAGAGAAGGCCTTGGTCCTCATTCAACAGCCTCTGGTTCTCCTCATCCTCAGTCAGCCCTATTCTCTCACTCCCTGGCCATATTCTGGCAGAGTACCCATCAGAAATGTAAGGTACGGGAAGGCCTTTTGTTCAGTCACAGGTTTCCAATGTTGCTGGCTCTCTGTGCCAAACCTGTGTTCTCAGCCTAATTGGAGGTTGTTTTAATGAGTCCCAAGGCCCACGGGGCTATTTGGAATGGGGTGCTCAGTGTTCTGCTATAGCTCAATTCCCAGTATTTTAATCCCCAGTGGATTAGCCAAACCCAATTAAAGTTTCATTTAGATTGCAAGTGGCCCCAGGCTGGGGTAAACTCCATTCTAACCTGTTTTACCTGGACTGTGCTGTTCAGAGTGACTGTGCTGTTCTCAGTTCATACTGTTCTGTGTTCTGCAGACACACGCCATCTCCTGAGTGGGTGGGAGGAGGAATGGGATATTGGTGTTCCAAACATGGTGTCTTGTTTCAGGATGCAATTTCCCACGTGGAATTCCAACTGGATGTGCTCCTCCTATTCCGTTCCAGACAGCACTCTGGTCTGGCTGCAGCACTGATCCAAGACAGAAGTACTGAGAGATTTAACTCCTTAGGATGCCCATCCAAAACTTGGGCAATAAGCTTGCGTTCTGTCGTTCCTTGGTTGATGGACATCCATTTTCCTACTCGTTCTTTTCCATGACATGTAATCAGGGCAGCTAGGGGGCACAATGGATAGAGTGCCAACCCTAGAGTCAAAAAATGTCATCTTCTTGAAGTCAAATCTGACCTTAGAAATTTACCAGCTGTGTGATCCTGGGCAAGTCAGTTTTCCATGTTTGCCTCGGTTTCCTCGTTTGTTAAAAGAACTGGAAAAGGAAATGACAAACCTCTCCAGTGTCTCAGAATCACACACAACAGAACTATAACTGCTATGGTCCAGTCTAGCTCCTCTGAAGGGCTCAGAATAAGTCCTTGTCAGAATAAGGAAAGGTCCTGGCCCCACGTGTGGACACCAAATGTAGCGAGCTGTCGTCTCCAGAAGCTGCCGATCGCTCTCTGGGAAGAGATCTGCTGTGTCAACTCAAATCTCTCGGACAGATTCTTCTTCCTGTAGTGAACCGTTGTCTCCAGGCAGTTGCTGTTAACTCTTGTCCAGAGAAGTGACTTCCCTTCCTGCAGAGAGCCCCGTCAGGCCTGATGTAATGCAGACACTTCTCCTCTTTAACTCTCTCCAGGCCCAATGTTGTCTCTTTTATCCTCCCAGAGAATGGGCGTGGGATAATGCAAGGGCTTCTGGGAAGAACCACTTCAGCCAATGAGCTTGCTCCTTCTATCAAGTCAACCTGAGTTCTCACCTTGTAATTGTCCAGACAACCTGAGTTCTCACCTAGTAATCCTAACATATAACTAACAACAACAACAAATATAGATAATATATATGGATAATATATGTAAGCATGTATATATACATATATATACATATACATACATATATATATATATATATAGGTAATAGATATTGCATAAATACATATGTATAGGAGTGTGGGGGGGTGACTTTTCCCTTTATCTTTGACCTTCTTCAGGTATATGTCTAATGCTGATTCTGGGTCAACCAATCCATCAACAAGGATTTATTAGTCATTCACTATATGCCAGGCAGTAGGAAAAAGAAGGAAATAATCCCTCTCACAATAAGCTTACACTCTAATGGAGGAGATATAAACACATACATTATCAATAAAAAAGATTAACTACAAATATATACAAAATAGCTGGAAGACAAGGTTATTTGTGAGAGATGATATCAGTGGTTGGGGAAAGGAAAAGGCTTCATCAAAAGATTGTCTTAAAGGAAGATCACTCTAGGAAGTGGTTAAAAAGTTCAAAGTTTATTGACTTTCTAAATGCATAATTAATGTTTTTTTTTTTTTCAAAAAAAAAAAAAAAAAAAGGAGGAAACAGATCCAGAATGGTGAATTGACTTCCCTATGTGACATGAGGAGTAAGCAGGAAAGTAAGACCTTTCTTCCTTCTCCGGGATCTAATGACATCCATATCTTCTTTGTTGAAATCCCCCTTTAGTCTTTGGGCAGGACATCCTCCATGGCTCTGTCTCCTGGTTACCACCTCACTAGAGGTGATCGATCATCACTGACCAGTTATGTCTATGGAATTTTGTCAGTTCTTAACAAATTCTGAGACCAGCCATTAAGGCACAATTTTGTTCTATCAAGTCACATGCTTTTGGTCAGCAACCGACAATGGCCAAGGCAGGACCTCATATTCCATGAAGATTTCTCTCCAGCCTCCTTTTCCAAACTTATGACCCATTATAATTCCGTTTCACATACTCTTATCTTCCCAGACAAACTAACCAACTTCCTATTCCTCATATTCTCTCTTCTGTCTTGGGCTCTTGGAAAAGCTATCTCCCATCTGAAACACAGAGCCCATGATGAGCATAAACAAAATGGCAACCACTGAGAAATTTTCCACTTAAGCACATCTCTGTTAATAGCGGAAGATGGAGAAAAAATATATGAAAGGGGAAAGAGCGTCCAAATTAAGGCAACCTTGAAATTCAGTAACCTCTATTTGAAGGTGGGCATGAGGAAACTCAACGAAAACTGTTCAAAAATATGGCCAAGGAGCATGCAATCAAAGAAGCCAAAGACTCGCAAAAATCTCAGGAATCTAAAAAGTCAGAAAACATGGTATAGAGCAAATAATATTTTAAGAAATGGAAACTGATTTTAAATTAATAGGCAAAAAATGACTAATTATTAATAGAGAAGTTATTTTAGAATCAGTTGTGTGAGAGCATGTCATCAAAAATAAAATCAGCATTAAATTAAAAGAAAGGACAAGATGAGAAGATATTTCATGTGATTGCAGTAGCTCTAGGCTGACCTATTTAAATGAGCAGTTGACTTCAAAAATTGGGAGATGAAGAAAAGTACAAACATTGGCACTAGCATCATTTCTTCAAGTTGTTTTTATTGAGACAAAGAAGGTGTCACAATAGGGAAGTCAAAGTGGAAAAACATGGCAGTCAAAGGTAATAGTGTTTAAGGTAAAGGCTTATTTATGAGATACTATGGAAGACACTGATGGAATGTTAGGGAACTGTATCTTATTACAAAACATAGAGAAGCAGTCGAGAAGTAAACAAAACAAAACAAAACAAAAACCTAAGGAGGTCTTGGCATTAAATCTAGTTGATCCAGATCATACCAAAGACAGTTGGCATGTATATGGCAGTTTCATTGCTAAAAATAATGGCAGCACATTTGGATTCCATCATCTCAATGCCCAATGAGCTATTTGCAGGAGTTGCAATGTTAATTAAGAAAAATGAAAGAAGTTGATGAAAATATCTGGATTTGACCAAATATTTGCAACAGTCTCTAAGACAGAAATAATATGTTTTTTTAAAGGCAATCAGAAATTGATTTTGAAAATAATTCAAAGAAGAATAGATTCAAAAATAATGGGAAATATCAGGGAAGATAACATTATTACCAAAATAGAATAAAACTGCTGAGAGAAGGGAAGCAATCTGTTCCAAACCATTCTATGAAGAGAATGGTTGATAGCCTTCAATTGTGCTACCTGTATTTGTACTTAAAAGGGAAAGTTTTCTTAGGCAAAGAAATCGCTATTTGCTGTAAAGAGTTAGTGGGAGACCCTTATTTTCTAGAGAGTGTGCTGTTTTGGAAAGAATACTAGATCTGGAGTCAGAGCACCTGGGGCTGCAAGCTTACCTTGGAATCAGGAAGTCTTGGGTTCAAGTGATCTCTAATTATAATGACTGTGTGACTCTGTACTAGTCACTCTATCTCTGTCTCTCAGCATCTCCAGAGACTTCTCTCCATTGCAGAGTTTCCTCAATTGGTTTCCTACAATCTTAGATTCCTACTGGGAGAATCCAACTAGAGATAGACAACGTGTAATTACAAATATATACTTGAGTATAAGACAGGTAATGCCCAGGGATGAAGCACTTCCTTAGAAGCAAAGAAGACCTGACTTCTAATTTCACATCAGACACAATCTATGAGTCCCTGAGAAAATCATTTAACCTCTTCGTTCCTCAGTTTCCACATCTGTAAAATAAAAAACAACCTTTCAGTTCCTTCCATCTCTTAAGCTAGGATTCTAGATATTGGAAAAGGGAGCACACAATCAACTAATATGCATTAATTAAGCATCTCTTATGTGCTAGGCACTGGGAAATGGTCTTTGTCCTCAAAGAGCTTACATCCTTAGAAGGCATAAGAAATAGGGGATTAAAAAAGGCTCTCTTAGAGATTTTACTCGAGCTAAACCTTGAAGGAAGGGGCTTAGAAGTAATCCCTAAATGCAGTCAACTCACATTTTAAAAATTCCAGGAATGGGTCCAAGAGTCCTGTACATAAAAGTTGCCTAAGATTTCTTCTTATTATTGTTTTAAGATGATGTACATCTCTGATTTTGACCTATTTCCAAGGATAACAGCCTTGTCATCCATTTTTGAAGCAGTTTCTTGTTGTTTCCATCTGCCTTTTTATCTTCCAGGGACAGTTGGCACGAATGTTGTACAAGAATATTAAAGAGAGCACACAGTCATGGTGTACAGTCCTTGTCTAGTAATCCTTGTACAAAACACAGTGTGCTCTCAGGTACAAGGATGAACAAATGGGCTTTATGTGAATACTCACCCAGGGTTGGAGATTCAGACTATGGAATGGCATTTTCCCTAGGACTGAAGGCAAATCTTGCCCTGCATGCACCCCCTGATGCAATAAGGATCCTGTCTGTTGACATCTAGTTTGAGTATCTGTGAATTTCCGGGATTTGGGGCTGAAAACTTGGCTCAGGATAGTCTGTGCGAGTCAGCTCCCAACAGGCTAATGCAAATCTGGAGAAAAACGTTTGCTTTGCCATGCCTGCCCTGCCCTGGTCCACCCTGCCCCCCAGGCAGGGGCACAGCAGCCTCGCTGCACCCAGGTTACTCCTACCTGGCCCAGGTGTGCGACTAATAGGTTTGGCTAGCTTAGGAAATGCTCTAGCTCTATAAGGTTACCATGCCTTTTAAGAAAAGGTTTTGTTCATGCTCTTTAAAATTATGCTCCATGCTAATAATCTCCCCACAGAGTTTCTCTTCTAAGCATAGAAAAAGAATTCAAGACAAACCAATATATCACTGACAGCTTAGCGGCATTCTGCACCTGTAGCCTTACTTCCTGAGAAGCAGCAAACACTCCATCTCCAGATCTGGACGATCAAAATGAATCAGTGCATTAGGGCCGCCGGCTGACACAGTGGATAGAGCTCCTGTACCTGTTCTGCTGATGACTCCATTACAATAAGGAACAAAGACATGATCTTAGTCATGATGATAGATAGATCCTGGGGGAGATAGGAAGTACCGAGACTGGGTTTTCAGAACAGAAAGAGGGAAAGTCAGAACGCCCAGAAGTCAGTCAATAAATATTTATTAATAGGTCTGTATCCCAAAGAGATCATAAAAAAGGAGAAAAGAGACCCACATGTGCAAAAATATTTGTAGCAGCTCTTTTTGTGATAGCAAGGAACTGGAAACTGAGTGAATGCCCAGTAGTGGGGGAATGGCTGAATAAGTTATGGTATATGAATGTGATGGAATATTATTGTTCTATATGAAATAAAGAGAAGGAGGATTTCTAAAAGCCTGGACTTACATGAACTGATGCTGAATGAAGGGAGCAGAACCAAGAGATCACTGTAGACAGCAATAACAAGATTATGTGATGATCAGCTGTGATCCTTGTAGTTTTTGTCAAAAACACAGTGATTCAAGATAATTCTGACAGATTGTGTATCCATCCAGAGAGAACACTATGGAGGCTGAATATGGATCAAAGGATATTATTTTCACTTTTCTGTTGTTGTTGTTTGCTTTTTTTTTTTTCATTTTTTTCCTTTTGATCTTGCATAACATGACAGAAATGGACATATGTTTAAAGTACACATATTTAGGAGGGGAGAGGTAAAAGAGGAAGGGAGAAAATTTTGTAACACAGAGCTTTACAAAAATGAATGTTGAAAACTATTGTTTGTAGAAAAATAAATAAATATTATTAATTAATCTCCTACTATCTGCAAGGCATTGTGCAAAGTGCTGAATATAAAACAACAGTTTTGTGCCCTCAAGGCGTTTACAATCTTTGGAGAGGAAGATAACATACTAGAAGTTGAAAAGTGGGGTGGGGTAGAGTCCTTAATTCAAGGCCTTGATGGAGGAGTCCAAAAGCAGAGTAGATGGTTGGAGATGGAGAAAAGTCTGTGCTAAGCACCCTTCTAAAATAGAAGCCCTGGAAATCATGGCTCTGCCTTCTAGTCAGAGGATCCAATCAGAGAAGCAAAGGCTAAATGATGAAACATGAGGACTAGGCAGATTCAATCTGTTAGCATAATGAGATTTCTCAATAATAAATTTCCTTGGAAAGAAAAATATGATGGAGACAGAGGTCCAGAAAAATCCAAAAAAGGGTAACTTGTGGGAGATGTCACAATACCACAAACTAACCACATTCAATATATGCAAGACAAAATGCCATATGGGATTTGAGGCAAAAGGTGACTACCAGTGAAGGCCATTGGGAAAGCTTCAAGCAGGAGTTCCAAGGAATGATGAGGAATTCACACACCAGAGAACCTAAGGAGGACCACCCAGACTGGCAGGCCATATAGGTAATGTCGCCTCCATATTGAACCAAGAAAAAACACTGACTAAAAGCCTACTCTGAGCTAAGTCCTGGGACTCAGAGATAAAAAGTGAAAACGCTCACTGCCCACGAGTTACTTACTCTTCCATGAAGGAGAACAACAACAAGCTTCTGCCTTTGCCATAAGACCTCTTCCCTCCTACAATAGGTCGTTTTTTTTTATTGACTGACCCCTGGAATTTTTTTCAATGAGGCTTCAGAATAAACTTATCAATCCAGACACAAATTTCTCTTGATCTCCGGTCTTGTACTTGTCTGCTGCCTCAGAGACTTTCAAATTTGGAAAATCCAAATTGGAAATTGTTATATTTCCCTGTCTCCAAAACCATCCCCTCTCCAAGCTTGCCTATTTCTTTTGAGGCCCTCACTCTACCTTCCACATCCAATCTACTAAGTCTGGTCAATTCTCCCTTTTGAATAGTTTTCACATGTGGTGTGGAGGTATCGGCGGTGGATTGCTTTTTCAAAGAGATCAGCCACGAGAGGGAGAGAGAAATAGAATGGAAGTTAGTGGGAAAGGACAGATCCAGTAGGGATTTTTTTTTTTAAAGAATGGGAGTGACATGATAATTGTATAAATGTATACATATAGTGGATTTAACATATGTTAAACATATATTGGACTACTTGCCATCTAGGGAAGGGCGTGGAGGCAAGCAGGGAATTGGAACACAGGATTTTACAAGGGCTAATGTTGAAGAATTGTCCATGCATATGTTCTGAAAAATAAAAAGCTTTAATAAAAAAGAAAGAAACATCAAGCAGACAAAGAATGGGAGTGACAGAGGACTGTTTTAAGGCTGCAGAGAAGAGGGTAAAAAAGACATAATGAAACAGGATAAAAAAATCTCCACAGGAGGGGTTGGCCTTGGGACGGAGATCGCCTCTAATACTTAGTCAATCATCTTCATGTTGTAATGTATGAAGAAATTCAACACCTAAGGATAACCTTCTGGTGGAGAGCTTCTCCAGACTTAGCATGGTCCTAGAACATAGGAACTAACCCCTTTCCAGGGTTCTTAGATGTCAAAGCTTCTACCCCACTGATAGTAGTCTCGGGTATCCATTGTCACCTCCCTGACACAAATGAAGCAGCAGTATAGAATCTGCTACAGGAGGGAGGAATGAGTTATTAGGCAGCAGCAAATAGAGAAGTAAATGAATAAATGAATGAATGAGCCATGGAATCCCCACCCTATGTATTGTGTTGCAATAAGATGTGACCATCAGGACTTAGCAGAATAAACAACCTTATGAAACACATGTACCCACCAGCTCATCAGGAACATCTTACAGTAGGTAAAGGTTAATTATGCCCAAATAGCACTTCTTTCTGCGATGATCTCTTTTCTTCCCTTGGCAGGAGCTGGGGGGAGGGTTAACAATAATTTCTGTTATTGCTACAGATTCTGAAAAGTAACTACATCATTTCAGCATAGACAATGGGCGGTGGGGGGTTTTAGATTTATTTTCCCATGAAAGCCTTCTGCCAAAAAGCTGGTCAGTTCAGTGAAAGGGATAAGCCTTGTATTGAACAGATGCTCAGCCAGCTCATATTCAGTAAACAACTCAAACTTCTACTGACATCACTTAGGACTAATCAGACAGCTGCTCAGCTGGAAAGATAAACCTCTTTGGATACTTGATTAGGAATCATTATAGCAAATCTTTGAGTTCTCTGTGGGATGGGAATTTTTCCATCAGAGGGCCTACATTCTAGACTTGCCTCTGCTTCTTTGAGGAGGGACTTTGAGGAATCTTTTTAGCTCTCTGGTCATCAATCTTTTCAGCTGTAAAATGAGTAAGGAAGAAAAGGCTATTAAAAAATACACAGAAGAAAACAAAAAAATCCAACAGGGCAATTTTGTCACTACCTCTTAGTGTTTGAAAAAATAAAACTGTGCCACCGAAGTGATCTGGTTCATATACAATCCTCTCTTTGTATATTGAAATGTTTGTGTTTGGTAATCATTGTTAAGTTCATAATTTGAAAAGGAAGTTAAAAATAAGCAATGAAAAAATGAATGTGCGCCCAAATTTAAATGAAGGAGTTGTACTAGATGATCCCTGTCATTCCTTCCAAATCAAAATCTCTAATCCTCTAAAACAGTCAGCCTGGAAGTAGATGAAATGATTGCAGGTAATGAAAGAGCTGATGGGAAATGTACCTGGATATGTTTGGGACCCAACTGATTATATATATTTTTTATTATAGCTTTTTATTTACCAGATATTTGCATGGGTAATTTTACAGCATTGACAGTTACCAAACCTTTTGTTCCAATTTTTCCCCTCCTTTCCCCCACCCCCTCTCCCAGATGAGCCAACTGGATCTTAATTTTATCCTTGAGCCCTCATATTTGACTCCATAATCAATCAATAAACATTTCTTAACCACATGTCATGTGCCAGGCATTGTGCTAAGCTCTGGAGATAAAGAGGTAAAAAACCAGTCCCCACCATGAGTGAACTTAAAATGTAATACAAATCACAAGAACCATTTCTGTCCCATCCACAAATTGTGGGGAAATGGGATCAGCATTAAATAAACAACATGAGTTCCAAAGATTTCTCTTTTAAACATTCCACCGGCGAGGTAAATATGGAAGCACAACTGGAGTCCGGCCTAGAAGGGGAGTTAGAGAGACTGGCAAAAAGACTCATAGAGAACAGATTGGGGAGACATATGGAAGCCCATGGAGACCTTTGCTCTGGGGTGATGTGGAGGCTATACTGAGTTGACAATTCGCCAATCAAATCCTGTTGGTCCATGGGTTCTCTCATTGATTCAATTATCTGTCCTAACTGATTCCAGAAGGAGAATAAGGGGGTGTAAGCATTACTACAATGACATTGCATTCAACAAGATTTTATGAAGTACCTACTATGTGCTAAGTATACTTATTTCCTAGGATAAAAGACTAACGTGAGACGATCCTTGAATTCAAGAAACTTAGACTACATGGGAAAACAGGCCAAATGATGAATATAAGTATAAGATACATAGATAGATAACTAGATAGACAGATAGACAAATAGATAGATCAATCGTATATGATATGATATGTAAATTACAGAGAGCATTGAAAAGAAGCAGACAGAGTAGCAGCTAAAATGTGCTGATCCATAGGATTGAACTTCCTGGCAGCCCACCCCAAACAAAAGCAAACTTACAGGTACCCTCCTGCAAGTGACACTAAATGATGTTGTCGGGTCGAAGAAAACATATGTGATGTCACCAGCAAAAGTTCATTGTTGTCCCTGAACCTAAACTCAAAGGGGAACTGAGTCTATAGAGGATACACTGTAGCGCTTAGTGTGCCATATTGAATTGGAAAGTTGGAAAGAGGGGTTCCTGCACCTATTGACAAAATTGTGCAATGGGGAGTCAGGGGGTGGAGGTCTGGTGAGGGCTGCTGAGAAAATGTGACTATCAGCAAGCACTGGGAAATATCCCTAAAGTTGGATTGCTTCATGGCTACATTATCCCAGAAAGGCCACTAGCTGCCATGTCTAGAGTCTGAGTTCAAATCTTAACTGCCACTTGCTACTATGGGATGCAGGGTATCTGGAAAGAATTGTCCAGATCCCTTCTACAGATTAATCTGCCTTCCCTAGAACATCCAGAACAAGACTCCCTGACTTTCCAAATGAGGATTTGATTGACAGTCACGTTGAGAGCGAGGAACAGAGTTGGGACTCTATGTCTCCAATTCTAGTCAAGTTTACATGACAAAGCAATCATCCCTGGCTATTGAGAAATAGAGCTGTTCAAATTCACACAAATACTATTATTCAGCAGACCTTATTTTCCCCTATTTGAAAGGAAACTTTTTCGAAGGAAGAGAGACTGTATATTTGTATCACCAGCACATCACATATCTGGCACATAATAAACTTAAGTTTTTTCTTCAACCATTCATTTATTCATCCATCCCCTACTCCCCAAGAATGTCAGTGAAAATTGGCAGCCCATTAATGGAGAGACAGACTGTTCTTCGAGGAAATGGCACATTCTAATTTTCCTTTTCCAATTGTCAGAGAAGGTGACCTGTGGCTGGCTCACATAATGAAGTCAGCAGGACATTCCAGTTTCTGCCTCTTGGGATTTTCCATATTGAGAAGCAAGGCCATAAATCAAAGTCATCATCTCCCTCGCTAGCAAAAGGGTATGATGGAGTGGGTGTGACCAAAATGACTTTTAGTTCTCCAGATTGAAAGTCCTCAGCTGAGCTCTCTCCTCCTCTCTCACCCTCCTGGAATCATGAGATTGACTTTAGCAGCCAGAAAAGGAAGTGAACTTTGTACACGAGCTACAAACTGCTAATCATACACAACCCAGATGCTGGGCCCATGTGCTGGCTAAAGCTTACTGGGACGTAGACCTCTCCTTATTGTCTTTGTCTAGCCCCTTTTGGACTGTGAACATCCTGAGGGCTATTCATCTCCCCAGCACATAGTAGGTGCTTAACAAATGTTTTACCCATCATTCTGACAAAGTATGGCTTTCTATTTTTTGTCATAATTCAGGAGAGTTATCAAAAAGGGCTAGAAGGGACAACCTTCTCATGCTATGGTTGCAGAGAGAGACCTGACCAAGCTCACATAGCTAGTGACCCCCCAACAAGCAGTAGGATCTGGGAGAAGATTTGAATCCAGGTCTTCCCATTCCCATTCTCTCTTTCCTCTGGGCTATCCTAGGTGGATTTTAAAATTATTATTATTAATAGGCTTCTAGAGTGTGGAGATGAACAGGAATTACTTTAGAAGTTAGCTAATCTCTAGCTTCTTCAGAGAGAAGGAGAGATTTCAATTGTTTCTTTCACTCCAATGTAGGGAGATTCCCAGTGTATTCCATGGGTGTGCTCCCTGGGCAGCTCAAACTGGCTCATGAGAGCCTATTGTTAAAATTTCAATTTTAGCATTTACATCTTGGAAATGAGCAAAGGTGACAAATCAGGGGTGGGCTGATCATATTATTGCTTTCTAGATTTGGAGAAAATGGTAATAATTCAAATTAAACTTCAGAATGTGCTGTGGGTACATTTTTTTAAACTGGTTATTAAACATTTATGAGCATCCCCCTGCCACTAACTCACCTTATTTTACAGAGTGTGGACCTGTGTCTCAGTAGGAAAGCTCCTACATGGATTCATACCAACAACTACTTTGTATTCAGGATTTGAACTCAGGGCTTGATTCCAAGGTCAGCCTTCTATCCACCATAGTGCCTTGGGTTCATATAAAGTTTTTATTTCTAGATTTCATGATATGTTTCTCAAAGAACCCCGTGAGACAGTCAATGGCCATCTTACTGTCTGCATTTCCAGATGAGGACTCAATTAACAGTTACATAGAGTGAGGAGCAGAGCTGGGACCTACGTCTCCAACTCCAGTCAAGTTTACATGACACAGATCATCCCTGCCTATTGAGAAACAAACGCTCACATTCATGCATCCAAAGGAAGTCTTTGGGTAAAGATTAATGAACTCGTTTTTCATTACAGAACCTGAAACCATCGTGACCACAGATTGAAGACTTTTGTGGGTAAATGTATGATTCTCCCAATGTTTTTGGCTATTTCTGGAATTAGAGGAGAGTGACAGTAAGTTCTAATCCTCATGTTATTCCCTAGAATTGGGACTGTCCAACTTATATTCAATATTTATTAACTCATTATAGACCCAGAACTGGCATTTTCATGGCTGGGACAACTTTTACAAATTAAGGCCTCCATCATTTTTTTCCTTTAAAACTATTGTACTGATTTCTTTTACTTTTACATCTCCTTCATTTCTGAATATACTCAATGTCCTTTCCCCTATTCACTAAAAAAAGGAGAGGAAATAGTATTTTACTAAAATTAACAACTATTTCAAATGAATTAGAGGATTCATATGATATTTTTTGTCCATAATTCCCTATGTCTGCAAAGAAGCAAGTAATATGGTTCTCCCTCATCCCCATTCTTCTTTGGAACATACCTGAGCATTACAGAATTATAGAATTTAAAAGTTAGAAGGGATGCCTGTGGTGACTGAGAGTAATCCATTCCTGAGATGTCCTCCCTCTACAACGTACTGAACAAATGCTTGTGCATCCGCTACTTGAAGACTTTAAAGAACTGGGGGAACCCAGGCACTGGGATCTTAATGATTATCTGGTCCAATCTGGTGTGTGTGTGTGTGTGTGTGTGTGTGTGTGTGTGTGTGTGTCTATAGGGAGAGTGGGTGTGTGGGTGGTGGTGATGATGGACTCCCTTAGAAGCACAGTGGATCCTATGTTCTCCTCAGAACTGTATTTTTAAATGCACACACTAAAATATATACAATTATAAAAGAAACTATGTTGAAATATAGTTATTAAAATATTTAAAAACCAGATTCACATATCCCAGGTAAACAAACTCTGATCTCATCTAATCCTCTGTGAGAAATGGAGGGAAATATACTTTGCAATTACACAGTATGTAATTTGAATCGACTTTTTTTTTTTTTTTTTTTTTTTTTTTTTTTACGGAGACAATTGGAGTTAAGTAATTTGCCTAGGGTCACACAGCTGGTACTGTACAAAGTGTCCAAGGCTGGATTTGAATTCAGGTTTTCCTGACACCAAGGCTAGTGCTCTAGCCACTGAGCTGTATAGCTGCCCCTTGAATCAACTTTTAAAAATTCAATATATTTGAGGGAGGGAGAAGTAGATGTGTTGGCCAGAGGAAGGTAGCTCTCCCTCTGTCTAAGAGGAGTTCACCTGAGATGAGGCCCATAGGGTGGAAGACACAATTAATATTTGTCAATTGCTCCTCTTTACTAATTGTTCTTAGAGATCAAACATTCTAATTAGTTCTGATTTTTTCAATAGAAATGTTTTAAAATCTCTAATTTCATTGAAGATCCATTGCCTTCTCTGAAAGCTGATGCTCAGTCTCATTGGGTAATTAATTGTGGTTATAACCCCAGGTCTTTTGCTTCCTGAAATATGGTATTCCAGGTCTTCCAATCCTTTATTGTAGATGAATGTATGGGTAATCCTGATTGTTGCTCCTTGATTTTTGAATTGTTTCTGTCGGGCAGCTTGCAGTATTTTTTCCTTGAGATTGTAGTTTTGGAGTTTTACAACAATGTTCCTTGGGGTTTTCCTTGTGGGATCTCTTTTTGAAGGTGATCAATGGATTTTTGTCAATGGGTATTTTCTCCTCTGTTTCTAAAATATCAGAGTAGTATTCCTTGATGATTTCTTGAAGAATGCTATCCAGGCTTTTTTTCAGGTAGACCAACAATTTTTAAACTGTCTCTTCTGGATCTATTTTCCAAATCAGCTGTTTTTCTAATGAGGTATTTATCAATTTCTTCTATTTTTTCTTTCTTTTTAGTTTGACTGACTCTTCATGTCTCATAAGTTTCCATTTGCCTGTTCTAGTATTTAATGTGTGATTTTATTCAGTTACCTTTTGTATCTCTTTTTCCAATTGGTTAATTCTACTTTTGAAGGTGGTATTTTCTTCAATGGATTTTTTTTTTTTTTTGCATTTGATCAGTTATATTTTTTAAGGAATTGCCTTCTTTTTCTAAGCTGTTAACTTTCTCTTGCGTATCTTTCATTTCTTTTTTCATTTTTTTCTACCTCTCTTATTTTCCCCTTTTAAAGTTTTTTATGAGCATTTCCAAGAAGCCTCTTTGGGCTTGAGACCAATTAATATTACTCGTTGAGATTTCCTCTGTGGACATTTTGTCCTCATCTGAGTTGATATTTTGGTCTTCCTTGTCACCATAGCAGCTTTCTATGGTCAAGATTCTTTTCTGTTTTTTTTTTTTTTTTTTTTTTTGATCCTTTCTTTTCCTTTTCTTTTGGTATTTCCTCTTTTTTTAAACTTTTATGGTCAAGCTCTGCTGCTGGGGTAAAGGGAGCACTGTCCCAAGCTTCCTGTGTAGCTCTGAAGCTTCACGTTGAGCATGGGGTCCCCTTGTGCTTACAGGGGGTAGCTTTGCCTGCTCTGTTCAGGAAACAGCCGGGTTTCCCAGATTTGCCTTCTGAGCCGGGACTAGAGGCTGCCCCACTGATCTGCTCCTCTCCTGAGCCAGGACTGAGGGGTCTCGGTTGCTGATTTGCTGTGATTAAGACCCCCTCACCGACTTTCCCAGAATCTGTCTGAGCTTTTCACCCCAGTTAAGTCTGACCTTTCTTGAAATTTTCCCAATCTATCTTGAGCTGGAGAGTGGTTTCATTCCATCTGACTGCTCAGAGGTTTGGTTTCCTGTGGTTTTTGAGAGAAACTGGGAGAGCTCAAGCAGCTTCCCTGCTTCACTCCACCATCTTGCCTCCACCCCTGAATTCATTAATTGTTCAAATAACCAACCTCATTGTTTCTAGATGCAGAGAGTCAGTGGGCCCGTGCTCCCTAACTTCTTGCCCCCTCATTAGAGGCCTATGTATTTGCTTAGTTGAAGCTCTGGCTGGCTGATAACATTGTAAAGAGCAGAAGGATCGAGTGAAAACTCCAGCAGACCTCAGACCTAGAGGTCTCTGTGTGGTGTGCCCAGTACAGAACAGGGCTTCCTTGTACTGAACACAGAGACACCCCTGCAGATCAGATCTCAGTCATGTTTACCTCTTGCTCTCATCTTTGAAATGACAGGTTCATACCAGCAGGGACCTTTGAGCCCCAGTTATGGCTTTTTTTGTTTTCCCATTTCAACAACAGAAGGATGGATTAGGGGATCTCCTAGCCGGCTTCCAGCTCAAAATCCTATGATCCTACATTATCGGAAAATTCCACTCAGAAAGAAAAGTGGATGTTCTTAGCTCTAGGGAACAATTTATTCCAGCCTTGTTCATCTTGAACTCCTCAGATATAAAAATTCATAGAACATAATATGTAACAGTTTAGTTGGCAAAAGAAAATGGGAAAAGAACCCGAGTCCAACCTTCTGGAAACTAAAAGGGACAAGAAAGGTTTAAGTATATATATATATATATATTTATATATATATATATATATTTTACATACATGTACAATATATATACACATATAGGTGTGCATGTTCACACACACACACACACATATATATATATATACATATACATGTACATATATAAATATGAACAAATACATAAGCATATATACCTATACCTCATACGCACACAGGCAGTATGGTGGAGAGAATTCGAGACCTGGAGTCAGGAAGATTCATCTCCCTGAATTAAAATCTGATCTCACATACTTTCTAGCTGGGTGACTGGGCAAGTCACTTAGTCTTGTTTACCTCAGTTTCCTCATCTGTAAAATGGATTGGAGAAGGAAATGACATTCCTATAGATTTGGCAAGAAAGCTCTAAATGGGATCACAAATCGTTGGACATGATTGAACCCCAACCCCCATCTACACAAATATGTGTGTGTATGTACATGTACAAAGGTCTACATATACATTCATGCTACAGCTATGCTAGCTTAGAGTAGAATGGCTCAGAATGATTGATTATAAAGACGGATTACACATATCCCGATTTAACTATTAGACTCTAAGCTCCCTCTCCCAGGGCAGGGTCAATGTGTGGGACAGATTTCACTCCTCCCTTGGGCCCAAGCAACAAGAGGCTCCTGATGATAGATTCCTATATATGCATGTTATCTCTCCTTGAGAGCTAGTAAGCTCCCTGAGATGAGGGACTGTCTCATTACCATCCTTGTACCGCGGGGGTCTGACACGTGTCTGGTGAATGTTTGCTGATTAATCAGTTGATTGACACTCAGACTTTGTGAATGGTTTTTTGGCCTGGCGCAATGGAAGGAAAGAAGGATTGAGACAGATGGTCTCAGTTTTAAGTTCCGGCTTTCCGCAACTTGTTAACTGAATGACCTTGGACAAAAGTTTCACCTCAGTTACCTTCTCTGTAAAATGAAGTGACTGGACTAAATGACCTCCAAGTTCCCTTAAATCTGCGAGGCAACTGTGGTATTGTGGAGAGAGCACTAAGTTAGAGCCAGGAAGAACTGAGTTCGAATCCTGATTCATGTGACCCTGAGCAAGACCTGGAGTCGCTTACCTCAGTTTCCCCCTCTGTAAAACCCACATAATGACAGCGCTGCACGCCCAGCGTTGCTGTGAAGACGGTGAGCAATCTGTAAAGCGCTCTGCCAACCTTAAGGCAGGAGAAATATGAACCACTGTGATGGTGGATCTGTGCTCTTGCCTCTTTCAGAGAAGTGGTTTGCATATTTTAAATTGCATTCTGGGTGATGGTCTCTGAGCTACTTTCCAGCCACCAGGAGACTTGTAAATCCCCACGAGAGTTGGAAGTGACACCTTCTGGGAAAGTGAAATATGCAAGGCCTGCTAATGACTCATCAGAGCATCTAGTCCTGGAACAGAGACTCACTGCCCCCTTATTCTTTCATGCAGCAGAACGTTTCAGACACATCCAGTCAGAAAGACTGCCTCCGGGCTGCCCTGCTGCTGCTGCCTTTGGTTGCCACAGAGACACTGAGAAGGCCTGTCTCCTCTCTGCTTTCAGGGTTACCTGGCAGATTGCCTTCCGTCATGAATCAGGACCGACGCTGCAAGAACCCCCCCTCATCCCGCAGCTAAGCCACTCGGGGACATCTACAGCTGGGGCGTGGACGGGGCTATTAAAGGACTCCACACCTGAAGACACTGTTGGATGTTGGAACGAGGAGGGATCCTGGGGCTTACCTAGAGCTCATTCTGCAAGTCCCCTTGGCACAGCCCCAGGAATATTGGGCTTGGAGTCATAGGCCCTGGTGTAAAATCCCTCTTGCTGCCACTTAGGGCTGAGGTGACCTGGGTGAAAATCACTTTCCCTTCCAGGACTTAATTTCCTCCTCTGCAGAATGGGCCATGTCTTTCAGCTCCAAACCTGCAAGTAGAAATCTCCACAAATCTCACTCCTTTCCTCAGTTCTATATTAAGAGAACAACTTTCTCTCCCATTTCAATTTTTTTTTAATGTTTTGGATTAAAACACCATATCTATAAGTAACCTTCAAAGTCGACATAGTAGATGTTCACAGATCTACTGAATACATGTCTACCCTAAAAAAGTTAGCATATGTTGATTGAGTGATGACACACAAACCAACGTCCATGAATAAGAACAGAGAATATTTCCTGTCTCCTTTCCCCATCTCTGACAATGTCTGCTTTCCCCCCACCTTGACTCATTCCAGACAACCAAGCTGCCTTGAACTCATAGTGCCCCCAAGTGGCCAGCATGGAGAACTCTCAGACCCCCAGATGTCATGCATCTCACTCAAGTTCAGCAGAGGCAATCACAGATACCCAAATGGATTTTAACTTAAACCACATCCCTCTTCTTTCAGTTCTTCTCTTCAGTCAGAAGCACGTACACTCACTCACACACACACACACACACTCACACACTCACACACACTCTCTCACACTCACACCACACACACTCACTCACACTCACACTCACTCACACACACACACACTCACACACAGACACTCACACACACACTCACACACACACACTCTCACACACATTCACACTCACTCACACACACACTCACACACTCACACACACACACACTCACACACACATTCACACTCACACACACACACACACTCACTCACACACACACTCACTCACACACTCACACACACACACTCACTCACACACTCACTCACACTCACACACACACACTCACTCACACACACACATTCACACACACACACTCACACTCACATACACACACTCACACACACACTCACACACAACCTCTCTCCCCTCTCTTTATCTTCTTATCATGGCTAAGGAATATTAAGAGCAATGGTATTGGGTATATCCATATCAGGAAAAGGAAATCTATAGGGAATCTGTTGCAGCCTTGCAGGGAAGGGGAACTATGGATGCAGAGAATTGCAGGACTGCAATTTGAATTTGAATTCAGGTCTTTCTGACTGCAAGAATCACTATCCCCTCTACCAGCTAGGACTCTCTATGTAAATGTAGGCAAATAAACACAAGACATTAAAAAGCAGGAGGGTAAGGAATCTCATGAGGAATTGTCTGTGTAAATAGCCAGAACTAGGTGCTGCTGGTCTAATTCTTGCCATTTTAAAGAAGAGAAAACAAAGGTTCTGAGGGGATTCTTACATAAAACTTTTTCTCAGATATTTAATTACTGTAACTTTCAAGCAAGCCCCTTTGCCTTTGTCTGCTTCAGTTTCCTTGCCTGTAAAATAGAAAATAATCATCATCCACTTCCCAGGGTTCTTACGAGATCCAATGGGATAGCAGGTAAAGTATCACAAAAACTTTAAAATGCTCTACAAATGTCAGCTATTATTGTGTGTGTGTGCACATTTCTGTCTGCCTCAGTTTCCTCATCTCTAAAGTGATGGATAATAACAGGACTTATTTCCCTATCATTATGTGTGTGCACATTTCTGTCTGCCTCAGTTTCCTCATCTCTAAAGTGATGGATAATAACAGGACTTATTTCCCTATCATTATGTGTGTACACATTTCTGTCTGCCTCAGTTTCCTCATCTCTAAAGTGATGGATAATAACAGGACTTATTTCCCTATCATTATGTGTGTGCACATTTCTGTCTGCCTCAGTTTCCTCATCTCTAAAGTGATGGATAATAACAGGACTTATTTCCCTATCATTATGTGTGTGCACATTTCTGTCTGCCTCAGTTTCCTCATCTCTAAAGTGATGGATAATAACAGGACTTATTTCCCTATCATTATGTGTGTGCACATTTCTGTCTGCCTCAGTTTCCTCATCTCTAAAGTGATGGATAATAACAGGACTTATTTCCCTATCATTATGTGTGTGCACATTTCTGTCTGCCTCAGTTTCCTCATCTCTAAAGTGATGGATAATAACAGGACTTATTTCCCTATCATTATGTGTGTGCACATTTCTGTCTGCCTCAGTTTCCTCATCTCTAAAGTGATGGATAATAACAGGACTTATTTCCCTATCATTATGTGTGTACACATTTCTGTCTGCCTCAGTTTCCTCATCTCTAAAGTGATGGATAATAACAGGACTTATTTCCCTATTATTATGTGTGTGCACATTTCTGTCTGCCTCAGTTTCCTCATCTCTAAAGTGATGGATAATAACAGGACTTATTTCCCTATCATTATGTGTGTACACATTTCTGTCTGCCTCAGTTTCCTCATCTCTAAAGTGATGGATAATAACAGGACTTATTTCCCTATCATTATGTGTGTGCACATTTCTGTCTGCCTCAGTTTCCTCATCTTTAAAGTGATGGATAATAACAGGACTTATTTCCCTATCATTATGTGTGTGCACATTTCTGTCTGCCTCAGTTTCCTCATCTCTAAAGTGATGGATAATAACAGGACTTATTTCCCTATCATTATGTGTGTGCACATTTCTGTCTGCCTCAGTTTCCTCATCTCTAAAGTGATGGATAATAATAGGACTTACTTCCCGATTCAAATTGTCCCTCAAATATTTCACAGCTGTGGAACTTTGGAGCCTGTGAGCCTCTTAAAATATGCATAAAGTACTTTGCAAACTTCAGAGTGCCACATAAATGTCAGATGACACTATTAATATTCTAAAGCTTAAATTGAACAGCTCCACAAAGGCATGACTTAATTTTGCCAGATCCATAAATAATACTAATAACTAGAATTTATGTAGTGATTTAAGGTTTGCAAAGCACATGTTACTGTATTTGAACATCATAACAATCCTGGGAGAGATATTATTAGCCTCATTTTACAGATGAGGAAACTGGGACAATCAGAGGTTAATTAACTAGCCCAATGTGACACAGCTAGAAAATTTCTGTGGTAGGATTTGAATGCAAATTTTTCTGAGTTCTTTTTAATCTAACAATCCCATCCCATAGGGTATTTAAGGCAGAAAGAACACCTTACATCAGAAGTGGCGACAGGAGGGAATCAATTCCATTGAAGGCCTTGGGTCTCCCCAACATTGTGTTCATACAGAGCAGTTGTAAGCAATTTGGGCCTGTTGTTTGTAGAGTCTGGCCCTAGATATAGATGTGAGTGTCAGCGGGGGCTGGACAGACAAATCCCGTGTGAATGAAGTTAGGTATAGGACATTTCCAGAAAAATGGCCACATTGATTATGAACTGTAAAGAAAACAAAAGAGATAATGCTGGACCAGCTTTACTCCTTTCCTCTTCATTTGCCTTAATAGATAAAAATAAAAGTGATACCCATTTGTTTGCCTCTAGGCCAAAAATTTTAAAGAATCTTCCATGATTCCTTAAGATTGGGGAGCCCATTGGGTTCCCCCAAATGAAACAGACCAATTAATATGAGGAAGGAAAGGTCGAGAGAGTAAGGTAATCGAGAGAGTGGGGAAATAAGAACTAGAAAGTTATCCATTGCTAGTTAAACAGCTCTAGGCCTTGTAGTTCTGAATCATGAAAAAGGAAGGCGCAGTCTGAGTAGAATGCCTTTCCTCATACCTCAGGCAATGGAACTGGAGCCTAAATAGCTCTCTGCCCATAGTTGCTTGGCATCCGAACTGCAAACAATGATGTTCTAGGTTTTCAGGTTTCCGTCTCAATGGGTCTTGACTCAAAAGTGCTGTATTCTTAGAAGGGGAGTGTCCGGGCCTTCCTTGGCAGCCATCAGACTCTAGGAACCCCATCCTGCCTGTTCCAAACCCACAACAGTTGCCTTGTGCTCCCTTACAGCTATCCCCCACCCCTGCTTTCCAGCTATACACTGCTGTCTGATATGTTGGGATAACTCCGCCATGATGCTAAACCCCTTTGAAGAAGGTTAAATCTACTTGAATTCATTCTTCAGTGACTAATATACGCTTACCTACCCCATCAAAGGCAGCTGGATGGCTCAGTGGATAGAGAAGTGGGTTAGGAGTCAGAAAGATCTGAGTTCAAATACAGCTGCGCTGTGTTATCCTGAACAAGTCACGTAAGCCTGTTTGCCTTAATTCACTGGAAAAGGAAACGGCAAGTCCACTCCAGTATCTCTGCCAAGAAATCCCCATGAACTATATGGTCCACTGGTCACAAAGACTTAGATACTCCTGAAGGACTGAATAACAACCACCTCTTCAAACAGTCCCCATTCCAGGGATTCTGAACTCCCCTGGCAGGCATTGCTCAAAGCCCATTCCCCATCTCCCACTGACCTTCTTTCAGGGCCAAACTGTTTTCCTGAAGTCTTATATTTCAGTAAACCCTACAAATCGGGGCTTGATTTATTATTTTATTGATTACCTAGACTTAAAGTGATAAAAATATTAATAATGCAAATTAAAATGTTAAGTGTGTCATAAACACATTTTTGAAGGCTGATTGTTTAACATTTCCTAACTCTTATTCCTAATTTTTTTAACCTAACCCCAGCAATGAGCCACTCTAATCTATTCAGTGTGCTGTGGAGGGCCTGCTCCATAAGCAAGAAGCATGCTTTCATTTTCTTACTCCCTCCTTCTCCTTGAACTCACTGAGGCCAGGTTCCCTCCTGATGACACAACCTCCCTGGCCACCCTTTGTAGCTCTAGTTGTTATATTTTCATTCCTACCCATGGCACACTTCAGGATCTCGCTCTTCCACCGTCATTTAGTAACCCCGGTGCTTCTTTTGGACTTCCTTATTTGTTGCTAAGTCAAGATTCTAACAGCTAAAATCTGAAGACTTCCAAGATCCAGAACAATATAATATTGTCTCTATTCCCCAATTCTTGTTTGAATAAATGTATGTATATGTGAATGTGTGTACACATATACCCACATATATGTATATATATATATATTTAATATAATTATTGTTGTATACTTGTTTCTTTTTTTTCATTTTTTAAATTTTATTTAGAATTTTTTCCCACAGTATATATGCATGAATCATTTTTTTATAATATTATCCTTTGTATTCATTTTTCCAAATTATCCCCCCCTCCCTCTACTCTGTATACTTGTTTAAATAGTGTCTAATTCAACATTTGGATTTTCTTGGCAGAGACGCTGGAATGGCTTTCCATTTCCTTCTCCAGCTCATTTTACACAATAGGAAACTGAGGCAAACAAGGTTAAGTGACTTATCCACGGTCACACAGCTAGTGTCTGAGGCCAGATCTGAACTGAGGAAAAGGAGTTCCTGACTCCAGGCCCACTGCTCTATCCCTTACCTTCTTCCTGTCTTGTGCCAGTCATCTCCAGTTTATTCTGCCTATAACTTGTTTGTGTGTTGTCTCTCCCATAAAAGCTCCTTAAGGGCAGGGATTGTCTGTTGCCTATTTTTGTAGCCCAGGTGTTTAGCACAGTGCCAGATATATAGTAGGTCCTTAATAAATGTTTATTGACTGAATGACTAAGGGCTTTGGGGATCATATTTCTTTACAAGGCCTATTTGGGGACATGATAAACTTAGCATTTGGAATATATATGATCCCGGGGTTATGGAGGGATTCAGATGAAAAGCTTTTCAGACAACACTCCACACTGGGAGCAGGAGAAACCACAAAGAGACCACCCACTCACCCACCCAAGCAAACCCAGATCAATGTGCGACCCATTTATCCATTCCAAACAAGAGACTGAGATAAATGAGTATATGTTCTAGCATTGGTCTTATATCTACTATTATGTAAAGAGGCTATAAATATAGCACAGTGTCATTCTGCTGATGAGTCAGTAAATTATATATTTAGTTAATAATAGTGAAACCTTTACTGGCCTTTCTTGCGAGGAACTATGAGTGTGCCTGAATCTCCGAACAATGGGGCCATTTAATGAATAAGCTTGCCAGAGGTTTGGTTTTGAAAAGAGATGTATCCCAGACAGAAAGAGATGTCTGCCAGCCAGCCTCGGGAGCCCATGGCACGGAAAGGGGACCCATGGCGGCGGGGTACGGCAAACAGCACATCCCCACCTTATCTCCTCTACAGATAGGTCGGGGATGGGGCGAGGAGAGAAAATAGAGGCTCGTTAGTTGGAAAAAAAAAAAAAGAAATATTTTCAAATAAATTTAATTTAATTTAATATTATAACTTTTAAAATAAATAACTAGAGGATATCCCTTTTCCCCCACTAATGGAAAATCAGATGACAGATAAGTAAGAAGATAAAAAGCCGCTTATGACCCGAGACTGGAGCCACAGCCAGGAACACAGCAGTGCTGCTTGACTTGGCTGAGGCCTTCAGGTGTCAGGAGGGAAGAGAGCCATGGCCAGAAGGAGAGGAAGATCAAGCTGGAGACTGATCAGAGCACTTTCTGGCCTAGAACTGCCCTAAATCTCTGCTCAGTATACGGCTTCCAAACTGTCTAGATAATGAAGGAAGCTATCAGTAGAGAGAATGCAAGCCTCAAGAAGGGATGGAGGAAGGGAAGAAAGAAGGAGGGATGAAGAGAGGGAAGGAGAGAGGGACAGAGAGGAGAGAAGGAAGAAGGGAGGGAGGGAAAGGAAGGAGAAAGGAAGGAAGGAAGGAAAGGGCGGGAGGAAGAAGGAAAGAAGAAAGAGGGAGAGAGAATAAAAAGAAAAAAGGAAGACAGGGAAGCAAACAAATTAGTAAGGAAGGGAGGGAGGAAGGGTGCTTAGTACTTTTCCACATGTATCGCAGATCTAGAGCTGGATAGTACCTTAGAGACAAACAAGCTGGTACAATTCTCATTTTACAAATGAAGAAACTAAGGCTTCAAGGGGCTAAGAAGTTGCCTAAAGTTACTAAGTCTGAGCAGGATTTGAACTGAAACTCTCTGACTCCAAAGATCAAATGTCGTACCAACCTACTAGTACGTCTCCTCCCTTCACCTGCCCAAAAAACCCCACCTTTTTTGCTTGAAAGAAAAACAAACATTGATTTCAATCCCCAGTATTTACCCTTTCCCTCACTCTAGCCTTCCTTTAAAACAAATAAATATAGCTAAGAAAAACTAAGCAAAACATTGGCCACACCTGACCAGATATCACCATCTTTCTGCAGAGGGGAGGAAAGCTATGTTTCAATATTATGACTCTGAGTAACATAATTCCATGGTTTATTGAGCAGAGTTTGGTGGCTTTGAGTGTTGTTTTCCTTAACATTATTAGGTCAATTGCTATTTTCTGTTTACTTCAATCTATGTGGGTTAATAGTTTTACCAAGTTTATCTGAATTATTTGTTTATTCCTACTTATGACTCAATATTTCATCACCTTCACATACCACCATTGATTTAGCCATTCCCCAATTCCAAATACCTTTGTTTCCAGTTTTTCCTTATTACAAAAAGGAATGTTATAAATATTTTGCCATATCTTGGACCTTTCTCCCAGTCTTTGGTCACCTTGGGATTTATGTCCAGTAATGATATACTAAATCAAAGGGTATGAGCAGTTTAGTGAATTTTCTAGTATAATTACAAGTTGTTTTCCAGAAAGATTGAATCAATTTCCAGTTCCACCAAGAGTGCATTAATTGTCTGTCTTCCCATAATCCTTCCAACATTTACATGTTTCATTCATCAGCTTTGCCAATCTGATGGCTTTGGACAAAACTCAGAGTTGTTTCACTTTGCGTTTGTCTTTTTAGTGAACCAGAGCATTCTTTGGGTTGTTTTTGGACAGTTACTTTTCTTCTTTAAAAAAAATTGTCAATATCTTTGGCCAATTTTCCACTTGGGGGATTGTTCTGGATATTTTGGGGAGAAAGAAAATGTGTTCATTTTTAGACATGCTGAATTTAAGATCTTTGTGGGATATCCAGTTGGAAATCCCAGTGAGGAGCTGGAGACGCAAGAGTGAAGGTCAAGAGAGATATTAGGGCTGAATAAATAGATCTGAGAATCATTAGTATAAAGATGGCAAAAGAAGCCATAGAAGTTGATGAGCTCACCAAGAGAAACATTTTAGACCGAGAAGAGAAGAGGATGTGAGACAGAGCTTTGGCAGACGTCCATGATTGGTGCACTGGACCTAGATAGAGAAGGAAATAATTGGGCAGATCAGAGAATCAGGAAATCTATCATGAAAACAGAGAGAAAAGGGACTTTCAAGGAGAAGAGGGTGCATACAGTCACATCTTCTCACCTTTGCCAAGAGAGAGGTCCCGGTACCAATGAGAGATACCCGTCACTGGGCACCTTAAGCACTAGACTGTGGTACCTTCATTCTGTGAAACCCTTGAGAAATCTTCCTCATCTAAAGCAGACCCAGACTTGAGTAAGGAGTGGCTGGTTTCTATCCAGTTTCTTAATGTATTAAACCAGATTTGTCTTGGGCTGTTTGATACCCATTATGCAATCAGGTAAATCCTAAACCTAGTCATTCAGTTTTTATTTAAACCTACGTTGAAAAATGGGGAAGGGCTATGTATAGCAGGGAGGCATGGAGGACTGGACTTGTGATGTTTTTTCTGTTGTAGAGAATCCCAGCATGAGGGAATTCCATGGATGGAGCATAAGCATGTCTTTTATAACTTGAGAGCTTCAAATGTTGCTTGGGGCACTAAAGGGTTAAGTGATTTCCCAGGCTCCTGAGGTAAGAGCATGTCAGAGACAGGAGTTCTTTGAGCTGAGAGCACTGCTTTCTGTCCATTATTATCCCATCGTTGCCTCTATAATTCAGCTTTAAAAAGAAAGACCTATTATACACCTTCTGGGAGTATGTGCCAGGAAAGATGGGCATACAGAGTTCCAAAGTGACAAAAGTCTAACTTTAAAGGACTTTATATAGTGGATAGAACATCAAACCTGGAGTCAAGAGGATTCATCCTCCTGAGTTCAAATCAAGCCTCAAATGATCTTGGACGTGTCATTTAACCCTGTTTGCCTCAGTTTCCTCATCTGTAAAATAGGAAAGAGAAAGCAAGGGCAAATCACTCCAGTATTTCTACCAAGAAAATCCCTCATGAGATTATAAAGAGTTGGACCTGCCTCAGATACTTAGTAGCTGTGTGATCATAGCTAGGCAAGTCATTTAATGCCATTTGCCTCAGTTTCTTCATCTGTAAAATGAAAAGAAAGGACAAATCACCCTGATATTTCTGTCAAGAAAATCCCTGATGAGGCTATGAAGAATTGGACATGACTGAAAAATTACTCAACAATATTCCATTCATCAATAAGCATTTATTAAGCACCTATTATTTGTCAGACTAAATGCGAAGGATATAGGAATAAAAAGAACTAGTTCCTGTCCTCAAGGAACTTCTCTATTGGTGAGAAGGGGGTGGGGAATAAGAGAGGGAGACCTGGATAGTGCCATATGTTGTTTTCTAGAATAGAGTGTCTCTCTATTTTGAATGACATTTGTTAACTCCTTCCATAATGATTATTAATAATAACAACACTTTAAGGTTAAAGAACTTTATAAATATTGTCTCATTTGATCCTCACTACAATCCCAAAAGGTAGGTGCTATTATTATCCCCATTTTACATTTAGGAAACTGAGGCAGATAGTAGTAAAATGACTTGCCCAGGGTTGAACGACAAATAATGGCTCAGGATAGATGTCCCTGACTCCAGGGGAGCCCTGGAAGTCTCCGGGATGATTATTTTCATCCTTCACGAGGGTCCTGGGTCTTCAGCCAAGAAGCTGGGAGAAAGGTGGGTAGTGAAGAAAGCAATATAATGAGTGAAGCACTTTGGGATCTCTGTAAGAGAGGAGTGAAAGAAATGTACACTGTGCCCATTTTGTGCCAGAAGCCAGGGAACATACCCAATCAATCAGAACATCATTTATCTAGAGCTGGAAGAAACCTCAGAGAACATTTGGTCCATTTCCTTTGTTTTAAAAAGTGGGGAATGGAGGCCTACATCCAGAGAGGGAAATAACAGAACCTTAAACTGAAGCCCACAGGGGGAGAGACTTGTCGACACAGACATCATCAAGACAGAATTTGAAATCAGACCCTCTTTATGATACATATTGCTCCAATCATTCAATCAGCAAACATTAAATGCCCGCTCTCTTTTTAGTGCTTCATTAATGAAAACAATAATAACCACATGGAGTCTATGAACCGAATTCACAGCTCAGCTTTATGACGATCTCTATATTTGGTTACTTAAATCTACCTAGAAATAATTTCTTTGTTTTTAGGATTTAATTTGTTATTAAATCATAATAGGGAAGGTTTGGGATTCTACATCTCCAAATCACACGGAGGGCTTAAAACGTATTATTTGGCCAGAGAAATATATATATTTTTAAAAATAGCTTTAACCTTTCATTTTCATTTTTAGACTATTTTATTGTGACTTCTGTTTTTACATCATGGTCATTTGCCTACACATGAAAGCAAGGTCAGGAAGCAGTCTGCAGAGTTATGGGTGCACCAGGAGGGGGCTCATTTGTGTACTCCCCTCAATACGGAAAGGGGGGCCGCATGCCACAGGGTGGTGTGCTGGTTAATATTTAACCACCGGCTCCTTGAGGGGGGATGTACAGAGGACACATGTTTAACTTTAATCTGTAGCCTTTGATGATTTCCAAGGTGTACATGTTCACACTAAAGAGTCAACAATCAGTTTTGGGAACCTGACGAAGCTGCCTCTAGCCCCCCTGCCAGAAAGAATACTAGATTTGGAGTCAGAGGTGTAGCTATATTCTGTCTATATTTAGGTTTCTGGGTGTGTCTAACTCTTCATGAGATCCCCTTTAGCATTTTGGGGGGGGGGCAAAGTGAATACTGTAGTTTTGCCATTTCCTTTTCGAGCTCATTTTACAGATAAGGAAACTGAGGCAAGCAGGGTTAAACAACTTGCCAGGGGGGGGGGGGGGAGAGCACACAGCTAGGAAGTAAAGAGCCAGATTTGAACTCAGGAAGAAAAGTCTTTCTGACTCCAGACGGGCTCTCTGTGTACTTTGGCTCCACCCAGCAGGAGACAGAGGACCTAAGTTTAAATAATGGTTCTGGACCCAGAACCCTGGACAAATCAGTTTCCCTTGAGGAGCCTCAGTTTCCTCCTCTGTAATCTGGGGTGCTGGACCTGATCTCCAAGATCCCTTCCATTTCTTTCGGGGACCTTATGTTTAAGAAAAGGTATAAACATTTCATCCAGGAAAGGGAAGTTCTCCTGAGCGTGAGACATAACAAGATTTACCAGCCTTGGGAACCAAGTAATGGTTAAAAACAGAAAGAAAAGCAAGTCATGGAGGGAGGCCTCCAGCATGGGCAGAGCCTCCAAGCAGGCTTTGGGGGAAAGCCTGGAGAGTAATCTCTCCAATTAGAGGGAGGGTGACCCGACTGACTGGAGGGAGTGGCCACATGGATGAGATCACTCAACGGTGTCAGAAGATTCCCTTTTCTAAAAACTGGGCTCTAAAGGTGGAAGAGAAATCCAATTTCTCTCCATTAAATCATTCTTTAAGCACCTTACAGGAGCTCCTGGTTTCAGAAAAGCTAGAGTGAATCATTCTGTAATGGGATGCATTGCATTTGAAATGGGATTTCCCCCCTTTTGCATAAATCCAGACTTGCAGAAGGCCATCGATCCAGGCATTTCCAAGTACAAGGCAAACGTCCACAGCATTTCTGTCTCTGGATTGTTTGTTCCACCTCCCAGAGGAGGGAGCGCCAGGGTGGATGGCAGGCCGGCCTCAGAGGCAATCGCACCTGGGCTCGGTGCCTGCTTTGGCACATACTGGTTGCTCAGACCTGGGCAAGTCGCTCCATTTAGTGCTTGGGGCAACTTTGTAAAACTATTAATTACAGACAAGTTTCCTGGTGATGAAATCACAGGCCTGATCAAGAAACTGGAAATTATCTAGACCCACAAATCTCATCTTCTTCTCCATTATAGACAGTCTAAAAATATCTATAAATGACAATGAAATTTAAAATTAAGATCTTTGTACAATAGAACAAATTGGAAAGATGAAGAATTTTCTTATCCTTCTAATGAAATAAACAAACTTAATATCTAAACAACAATAATTATAACTATATGGTGTCTATTATGTGCCAGGCAATGTGCTAATCACTTTATAAATCTCATTTGATGCTCACAACAGACCTATGAGGTAGGTGCTACTATTATTCCTATTTTAAAATTGAGGAAACTGAGTTAACCAGAGGTCTAAACCAAATAGTGTGACTCTCATAATAAGATCACAAGAGATCTCTGGGGAAATTCACCCTTAATGAGAATCTAAATATCTGAATTTTTATAAAGGAAGCTTATTATCTATTTTTAAAAGCCTCTCTTCTGGGTAGTTTTACTTTAAAAAAAAAAGGTAAATTATCTTTTTTGAGTCTCAAAAACCTTGAGAGAGTAGATGCAATTGTGAAACATTTAACAAATAAGGAAACTGAGTCAGGTTAACAAGAACACAGGGTTTCTTTGACTCCAGACCACAAGGCTTCCCAAACTCTCAGCCATACCCCATCCTGCCTCTTGGCAGATTTCTTCCTGAAAGGAGAAAAACAAAACAAAATCCGAGGGATACAATCATCTCACTTTTCCTGAGAGAGCTAGTGAGGAAATTGGCCAGGCAGAGAACCTGCCTATACCAGCTGTAAGATTCTTCCAAGGGCCTGGAATAGTTCTTAGCCTTGGTCTGTTGAGGAACACCTGGTTCAGGATGGAGACTTGTTTTGTTCTTTAAAAACTCTATTTTGTAGGTGCATTTTGTGGTTATGACATAGTCATTTTTGTCTCCACTCCATTCCCAGAAGCTTCCCTCTCTGCTCACTTTCCTTTTCTTTTACTTCAATTCTTCCATGCTTAATTTTTGCAAATGACACTTAAATCTTTTATTTATAGAACGATGGTTTTCCACAATACCTTTCATCAAACATTTGCTCAGTAAGGAAGCCCCTGAGTTGGAAGGACCCCAAGTTCCTCAGAGTCAACTTTGATTCTTTCTTCATCTTCATTTTTCGTTCTCCTCTTCCCACAGCTTATCAGGACCTCTTCATTTTCTCACCAGTGACTGTTCCTTCTCTCATTTCTCCTTCCCAACCATTCTAGTGGTGGAGACATCATGTGGTTCCTTGGAAAGAGATTAATTTAGAATCTCACTCGTTAGTTTGAATCCCAGCTTCCCTGGGACTTTGAACAAATCACTTAATTTCTCTGGGTCACACTTTCCTCACTTGGCAATTAAGGAGGAGGGACTGGATGACCTTGAAGATTCCTTCCAACTCAAAATCAGTTCAATCCCTTTTTGATCAGTTCAAAAATTAATTTCTTATTTCCAATCATTCTTTCCCCATTCATTCTTCAAGCAAATATTCAATTATTATTCCCAAGGCGGATCTCTCTACTCAAATGCCTTCCCCAGATTGCCAAACCCATAAACTCTCGATTCTTCTATTTAAGATAGCCCATCATCTGTTCTCAATGAAGACTTTTGTCCTTATTTTGAATAACTCAATTTCTAGTAATTTACTCTTGGGTCAAATTAAGCTACTCTCTAGTAGCTCCATGATGGAGGCTGGGACACCACGAATTATCCCAGTTAGAGCTACAACCTGCCCCCGAATCATGGGACAGTCTCCACACAATCCTACCTACTCTGACCCCTCATGATGACCCTACCCGGTCACCTTCCAATGCTAGCAGCCTCCTGGTTACTGAACTCAATTCTGGTCCTAAGGCAATCATCACCTGTGCCAACGGCTCCCCCCAGCATCTTTGTGGGTGACTTGGAGAAAATCCCGCCCTTTAGATCTCGGAAGCAGGTGTCTTCTGTTTTGTACTTGGCAGCAATGAGAGGAGAGAAAGAGCCCTGCCTCCTGCCTCTTCCTAGTGAGAAAGACAGAAGAAGATCTTTCCTCCCCAAGCCCTGTCAAATCCTAAATTTCCCTCCTGGTCTCGAGGGCACCACCATTTTTCACTCACAAGCTCTGTGTCATCTCAGGCTCCTACTTTCCCCCCGCGTCTCCACTTCCAATCAGCTGCAAATCTGATTGGTTTTAAGGTCAGCATCCTTACATCTACCTCTTCTCCCTACTCCCTAGGGCAGGCTCATAACCTCATAGTTGATTGATCTTCCAACCAAAAGCCTCTCCCCATTCCAATTCATATTTCATGCAGCTGACTGGGGTCATTTTCATAACCTGACCATGTCATTCCCCCTGTTTAGTAAACTCCAATGCTGCCTTTTTACATTTCCATTTTTAAAATATAAGTTCGAATCTAGTATCTCATTGGTACGGCGAACTTCCAGCAAGGATCTTCTCTTTACCAGTGCAGCTTGATACTTTCTCCGACCCTTTGGGAGTTTCCTTCAGTACTGGGAAGTCTTGTCAAGAGCACATTTAGGGTCCTACAGCCCACATGGGCCAGAGATTAGACAAACCCAGATCTTCCCGGCTACCTTTCTCTCCATTATCCTCCTGTCTTTTGAACAGATAGCATTATTAGTCCATTTGCCCAGGTAGATACTTTATTAGGAAACATACACCTATAGGAGGTGCATGCTCAGAAATAAATTATTTATAGGGGATCATGAGCAAGAAGGTTTGGAGAACACTTCTTTAGTAGGAGAGGGGAGATCCCTCATTCTCCATAGCTGGAACTAGCTGGACAATCCATGTTATCACGTGCAGTTGGTTGACCGGCCTACTGAGTTAATCTACCCACTTAATTATCATTAGGTCTCGGGGCCTAAATCTCAGGTAGGCACTATCAATGGAAATTTTGTTCAATTAGTTAGATAATGACCCTCCCCCAAACCTAGTTTCTTTTATTGCTCGTTCTCTCTTTACCTTCTTCCAGGTCTTGTCTATTTTGACCCCAAACTAGATTTCTACGAGGGCAAGGTGGTCTTACTACTGATAGCTTTTGCCACAGCACAGTGAATTCCCCTCTTTGTCCAGGATCCGACATCTAACTTGAGGGTCAAACCCAAACTGATCGTTCTGCACAAAACTCTGCCTTCGCTGGCAGCTTGTAGCCTCAGGAACAAAGCAAATAAAATCCCAACAAATCACCAGTTGCTCAGATTTCCATGAACCTTTAGCCAAAGAGGTGGAAGTACTCCTGAGACCATAAATAGCTTAATGCCCTTGATGTTCTGTCGTAATGCAAGCTTTGTGGGTAACACTTTGACAATCAGCATTGCTGATATTAATGATTGTTAAGTGTTGATGCAGTTTTAACACTATTTTTCTAACTCTCACATCTTAGCTTAAAGGCAGGAATTTTCAAACATACAATATATATGTATAAGTATATGACATAGTAGTAATACTACAATATTATATATATATATATATAAATGTATAGTCATATACATAATATATAAACACATATATAATAAATAAACCCATATATTGATGTACAAATACATATGTAATGCATAAATACATAAATGTACATATAATGTATAAATATAATTGCATATATAATGTAGAAATGCATATATATTGAATATAGATATATATTGAATTAACTATATTTCAGTATGAGTGATTTCCTTGATAATCCCTATTTTGTGCATTTAAGCACATGATTCTGAGTCCAGAGTCCCCAAAGTGAAGATCCTTTCCTTGCGTCTGAGACACAAACATACTGACTCTCTACTTGTCTGAGTCTTTCTCCCCAGATCTGACACTTGTTGCATTTAGCCAAGGCATCTCCTAGATGGCAGCTGTTCACAGTGTGCTCACTTCCACAGTGGGGCCTTCCGAGCTTCGCTGCCACGAGAAGCCGTATGTGAAACCCTCTGCCACCATCTGTGACTGCCATCTTGGGCTCTCTCCAAATCTGATTTTCAAAAAAGTCTCATTCCGAAGGTAAAGCGTTGGATAGATACAGCCCAACACACGTAAAGTACGAGTGCAGATGAACAGAAATAGATGCTGTTACCTGGTGTTTCATGCCAAGGTAAAATGTGAATAAGGAAAATGCTTGGAAGCGGGGCTGCCACAAACAAACAGGCTCTAGAGGCAGGGCCAAATGAGTTTTTAAAAGGTGTCATTGAGCTGTGGGAACATTTAGGGAAACAGCATTTGGGGGTTCCAAATTTTGCTATTGGGGGTGGGTAGAGTGGTTTTTGCACCCTTAGTTTTCATGCAGAGGCAACAAAAAAGTTCTCAACTTCCCTCCCCTTTATTTCCTTTATTGCCAAAGTGGCTCTTTTACTCGAGGCCTGGGCAAAGCAGCATGGAGAAACTGAAAGTGGCCAAGGCTATGGATTTGCATTTCACCTCTGACACCGAGTCTGTGACCACGGGCAGCTGCAGTCTCTTCATCTCTCATAATATTAACCAGGACAACAATAATAGTATCAGCATTTGGATCACGCTTTAAGGTTTTCAAAGCACTTTTTCAATGGCATCTCTTTTTATCTCCTCTAACCCTCTGGGATAGACAGCATCATTATCTCTGTTTTATAGATGAAGAAGAGATAAGCATTTATATATTGAAAAAGAGCTTACAGGACAGTGCCCAGTGGTGAGAGCGGTGATCGGGCAGCCACTGGAAGCCTATGGACCGATAACCTTCCAACATAGCCAATGGGCTCATGGCTCAGCATAGCCACATGTTGGCTAAAATATATACTTTATCCCCAAACTGCCTAACCAACAAATTAATTAAATGTCATCCTGTTCCTTTGTAGATTATAAAAAGCAGGAGAAAAAGCCAAGTGTGGAGGAGTGTAGCTTTGGCAGCATCACTCCAGGTACCCTTCTCATGTACTGAATATGTATTCAACCACAGCTCTGTGCCTTGAGCGTTCTCAGCCATACAGCCAAAGGTGGCAGGAAGGGGGTGGTGAATGGTACCAAAGGAAAAGGAAGGGAGGGCCTCCTCAGCCCTCAGAAAAGGGAACTCGGACTAAGAGAAAAGAAGGGTAACGAAGGCAGGTTCTCTCAGATGAGACCTATCTCTGACTCCTTTTCCATGCCCTATGAACAAGTAATTATTGTGAAAAATCATTGGAAGGGCAGCTAGGTGGCGAAGTGGATAGAGCACCAGCCTTGAATTCAGGAGGACCCGAGTTCAAAATCTGGCCTCAGTCACTTAACATTTCCTAGCTGTGTGACCCTGGGCAAGTCACTTAACCCCAGCCTTGGGGGAAAAAAAAAAGGAAAGAAAAATCATTGGAGATCCATGCCAGTCAGCAGCCTGCCATCTCTGGTCCTAGGTACCTCTATCTACCTCATGTGGTAAGAAAGAATGGGATCAATCCCCTTCTCTCGGAGGAGCCACATGGCAGAACCCTGAATCTATCCAAAGAAGGGTCTCATTGGATGCTGTAAGTTGCACATCACTTGGGTATCCCTGCATACGGGGCTACCTTGGGCGTGCAGTGATTAACAGCCAGCTGTCCAGAAATGAGGACATAGTCTGCAGTGTAGACATCTTCTTCAGTCTAGGCAGTCCATAAAACCACATATCAAGTCTTAATCTGCTGCCTTTGTCAGTTCCGAGGTATATTCACACTGACATTTTTACCAACGGCTCTTGTGAGGTGGCTCTAACACCCTGCAACTTACACCCCAGAAGGTTAGTCCCTAATCCATACCCCAAAAGGCCCTAGTCCATACTATTTCATGACAGCCTCTATCGAGGAGAATCTGCAAAGTATGAAGCCTTGGCCCAGATGTTCCGTTATAGGTTGTTCCATCATAGAGTACTGTTTGACATTTTATGACCCCTTTGGGATCGTCTTGACAAAGATCCTGGACTGGTTTGCCATTTCCTTTGCCAGCTCATTTTACAGAAAGGAAAACCAGGGCAAATAGGGTTAAGTGACCTGCCCAGGGTCACACAGCTCGTAGTATTTGAGATCAGATTTGAACTGAAATCTTCCTGGCATTAAGTTTAGTGCTCCATGTACTATGGTGCCACCTGGCTGCTATATAATACTGATTCTTTATCAGTATCTCTCTTCTCCCATCTCTCTTTCTTCTGGCAAGGTAATATAGTGATGATTCAGTAAAATATAGCATTTTCAAGGAGGAAGCAGGATTTGGGGAGGTAAAAAGAGGGAATCAAGAGTAATTCCTGGTTAAGGATGTCCACAACCAACCATACCCCTTAGAAGAAGCATCCAGGGAGGTCATCCAGGGAGACACAGGTCACCTCCTCTCTGAAAACCTCTCGAGAGAGGGTGATCTTTCCAGAGCCCTTTTTCTTGGTGAGATGGAGCATATGATGGAATGGTGCATGAACAAGAACTGACCCTTCTTGGTAAAGAGCATCAGGCTAATATCTCCCCAGGTCACAGTGTGGTCAAAATATTTTTGTGCCCTATCTAAACTTTCATTCCACTGGTTTTATAGAATTCACTCCCATGGCAACTTTGCCTACAATCATATTCTGAGGGCATAGAAAAAAGAAAGGTTTAGGTTGAATATTATCCAATAATCATAGCAAATGTTCATTAAATGTCTTCAAGTGTAAATTATTATCCAAATGCTATTATTTTGTCCTTCATTCTTGAAGAGGATGATCATGACTTCAGGGAATTGATGCCATGACTTGCAAGTGAATTGGATTTAAGAGAGCGTTGTGCAAAGTCATCAGCTTCATTTTCTCCTCTGGAGCCATCTGGGTCTAATGGTAAGGTATAGATCAGGATGACTGGAGATGGCCCTGAATGCAGTGGGAGACCTTGGATTTTTTAAGCTAAGATCTTTCCCAGGTCTCAGTTTGACTGAAGCAATACCCATTCAATGATAAGGCTGGGTAAAAAAATGAGGCAAAGAGAGGCTTCTTTTACCTAGTCAAAATACAGACAAATATATACATATATGTATGTATGCGTTTATATATCTCTTTCTCTATCCATCCATTCATCTACCTATCTACCTGCCTATCTGGCTATCTATCCATCCATCTATCTATCTGGCTATCTATCTATCTATCTATCTATCTATCTATCTATCTATCTATCTATCTATCTGTCTGCCTATCTTTCTTTCTGTCTATCTATCTATCTATCTGTCTGTCTATCTATCTATCTGTCTGTCTGTCTGTCTGTCTATCTATCTATCTATCTATCTGTCTGTCTGTCTGTCTGTCTGTCTGTCTATCTATCTATCTGTCTGTCTGCCTATCTTTCTTTCTGTCTATCTATCTATCTATCTGTCTGTCTGTCTGTCTGTCTGTCTGTCTATCTATCTGTCTGCCTATCTTTCTGTCTGTCTGTCTATCTATCTATCTATCTATCTATCTATCTATCTATCTATCTATCTATCTACTTACCTACCTACCTACCCAGGAGGGGAAGCTCCTCAGGGGTTCTGCAATCAGAACCCAAACAGTGACCAAATTGAGGTTGGGCTGGGGCCTATGGTTGGCCAAACCAATAGAGCCAAAGTGATTTGGGTTTAAAACTTGATCCTTAATAAGGAAATCTAGCTCACAACCCCCAAGAAATCAAAATGTACATTTTTTTGGGAAGAGCACTTAAAGCTAAGTTGACATTTTATTTATAGGCAAAGGACACATATTATTAAAGATCGATAACATTTCAACTCTCAAGGTAAAGAGCATGTTCATCAATCAATCAACCAACATTTATTAAACACCTACTACATGCCTGGCACTATGCTAAGTGCTATGTAGTCTAGATATTCATCCACAATCTGCTTAAATCAAAAACATCAAAATGTTTCTTGATTTCAAGGGACTTTCCATTTCTGAGCAATGAATCTGGTTATAATTTTTTTCTCTTCTTCTCTATGTGCCAAGGAATGTGCTGTCTGTAAGAAAAGAATGGAGTCTTCCTGCCCACATCCTTCTTTGGATTCTTCCCTGTGTGGTCTAGCCTCCGTCACAGTTCTAGAAATCCTGAAGGTTGCCAAAGAACACCCGGGCAGATGAGGAGGGACCTTTGTTTCCCTCCAGGAAGAATTCTCAGGAATGTTCCCAAGCTGGTCAGTACTGGGAAAAGGAGGTGCCCAGCTTAGCTCCCAGGAAGAATGGTTTGGCTCTTAGGCAAGCTTGGGGAATCCTCTCTCTCCAAACCACTTATTTTTCTACCAGCCACGTGCTGGATCTCGGGGCTCTATAGCATGTTGCAATATGCAGTTTGTATTTGGTACATAGTAGGCACTTAATAAATGTTGATTGATACAGCAATAGTGATTACAATCTGAACACTGTGTGGGGCGCCCCAGAGAAGGAAACATAGACATAAGCAAGACTTGTCTGCTCCTAAAGGACTTTGTAATGTCATTTGCAAAGTCCAGACTAGGAAGCTGTGTGCCCTTGGCAAGATTTAAAAACTGTCTCCTGTGGATTACGCAGGGAGGGAAGGAGGGAGAGAGACCTGGCACTTTCACTGCAGTGTGGTCTGATGGTCCAGCATCTTTCTGAATTGGAGTCACAAAGACCTGAGTTCAAACTCAGCTGCAGACTCTTACTGGTGTAATTGAACAAATTACTTAGCCCTGTCTACCTCAGTTCTTCCATCTCTTAAAAAACAAAACAAAACAAAACAAAACAAAACAAAACAAAACAAAACAAAAAGATAAATAATAGTAGTGTCATGCTGGGCTTTACTCCCTTTTCAGCCTCAGTTTTCTCATCTGCAAAATGGAGATCATACTCACATCTGCCTCCCAAGATTATTGTGAACATCCAGTGAAATAATATTTGCACAATGCTTCGCAAGCCTTAAATGCTATATCATTATTATTATTAAGATGATTTAATTTTTCTAAGCTGACAAATACCCAGGAAGCAAGGAGATACAAATGTTATATTCAATCCCTAGTCTTTTGTGACTAGATGAGTTTGTTTGGCAAAGCACTCTCCTCCTCTTTTGCTCCCCAAATATCCCATGCCTTCCATCCTAGACAGGGTTCCCTAGGCCAGGGATACCTCCCATCCTGCCTCTCGCTTGCCCCTCCATCTCTACCTGCTGAAGTCATTGAAGTCCCCGCTCCAGCCTTCCCTCCTCCCAAACCCTGGCCAGCCTCTGAAGCCACAGCCACCTTTCCTTCCTCAGCCCTCCGACCAGACTGCTTTATGTAGTCGCCATGTTCTCTTTGGCACTTCGCTTATGTATGCAGATGGTCAGAGCTGGGACTGGGGCTAAGCAAGGTCAACAGGCTTGGCCACACAAGGGCTTTCTACCCACCCAAGATCCTGCCTCAGGCCAGAACCATCGCAGCCAGGGAAGATAAACAACCACCTCAGCAATAACTGGGAGCAGACAGGAGCACAAAGGGAGACTTTTAAAAAGATGACTACCCATATTCACAATTTCAAAAAAAAATTATAATGATAACTATGTATATGTCTGTCTGCAAGGTATTTTCGAATCACCTCAGGGGAGCCTTCCAACCCTCTGAGGATGGCACTGTAGGTATTATTAACCCCAATTTACAGATAAGGAAACTGAGGCCTCCATCAATGAAGGAACTGCTCAAAATTACACAGGAATGAAATCAGGGCCAGGACTTGAAGGCAGATTCCCAGCACTCTCTATTGTGAAACTGCCTCTTGGTAATCAAGGTTTGGGGTAGAAATTCTTCTCCTTTTTTTTTAACTGAAGCCCCATGGACAGATGAAGCAATGGCAGATCCCTTCATACTCACACTGCCCAGTCTCCTTTTGCCCCATTTTCATGGTATTTTACACAAATCTGAATAAAAAAAATAAGTATCAGGAATCTTCATTGCTAATGAAATGATCTAGTCTATGTTTAACAACTATTTTTTGTTTTTTCTCTTTTCTTTTTTATCACTTTGTTTCAACTCATAAACTTTTTTGAGGGAAAGGATTATATTTCTTTTTTAATTTATTTCTTCAATGATTAACATGTTGTTGTTGTTATTTAGTTGATTAGTCACATTCTACTCTTGTGACCCCATTTAGGGTTTTCTTGGCAGAGATAATGGAATGGTTTGTCATTTTCTTCTCTGACTCACCTTCCAAAGGAGTAAAATGAAGCAAACAAGATTGACTTGTGCAGAACTGCACAGCTAATAAATGTATGAGGCCAGATTTGAACTAGGTCCTGATCAGGGTCCGGCACTCTAGTCACTATACCACCTGGCTTCCCCTGGGTGCTTAATAAATGTCTATCAACTACTGACAAGCCAGCACGAGTCCAACAATGTACCATGTGTCAGATGCTGGAGAGTCAAAGAGAAACAAATCCCTGCCTTCAAGGGGCTTCCATTCTTCTGAGAGAGAAATGTGGGTAAAGAAGCTTACATGTAAGTCATCTCATTTTCACCACTATCCCATAAGTTTTACTGACTCTGTAGAGGACGATGTATAAAATCATAAATTTGCAGCCAGAAATGACCTTAGGGCTCATCGAAGCCAACAGCTGAGCATCTACGCTGAGAGGTGACAAAGCTAGTAAGCGTATGAAGCAAGATTCTGAATCAGCTCGGAGTCCAATACTCTATTACACCAAGACAGAAGTGTTTAAGCGGCTTCCAAAACATGCTGTGTGAGAGTGAATTTGAATCTAAAGCTTGTTTCAAAAGCCCAGGACTCTCCAATGTCTACTCCACTACAGAAATATCTTTACTTTAACCTTTTCTTGCCCTTTATTTTATCTAACACTTCTCAAAGGAGATGTTGCAAGTGGGAGGACCACATTCTAATTCACAGCAAGGGTCAGTGTGGTAGAAAGGACATGCACACATCTGCACACAGGCTAAGCTAGTTTTTCCTTCAGAAAGGAACTGGGAGAGGTGGGGAAACTAAGGCTTAAGTCATTAACATAACACCCAGCTCATCCAGAAACAAAAGGCAACGCATTAAAAGTCAACCTTGACCGTGCTTCTGAGCAAACTGTGGCAGGTGTGGAAGTGGTAAAGTTGTGCCCAACTGAATCAATGGATACAATGGCTATAACATTATATAACATTGTAAGGCAAAAAAAAAAAAAAAAAAAAAAAAAAAAAGAAGAAGAAGAAAGAAAATGTAAAAATCTCATTAGAAAAACAGTCAACCTGCAAAATAAATCCAGGAGAGACAATTTAAAAATCACTGGTCTATCTGAAGACCAGATTTAAAAAAAAAAAAAAAAAAGAGCCTGGATAGCATTTTTCAAAGATCCTCAAGGAAAAGTGCCCTGGTGTATTAGAACCAGAGTGGGAAAGAGTCATTGAAAGAATCCATCAAACACCCCTGGAAAGAGCTGTAGGTGGGAAGTTAATCTTTTGCTACCTTCTGAGTGTCTTATTTCCTTTTAATCCTGAAGCCTCAGAGACAAACCAGAATCAGGTCTTACTCAGAGCATTTGTTGGCAGTTTGGGATGGGAATGACTTTGTACATAAGCTCATGGTGGAAGCGAGGGAAGGGACCTTGAGTGACTGGATGTCACGATTTAGGAACGTTTCACTGTCGCCCCAGAATCGTAGGTCACGTAGCTCAAGCCCCACCCTAGGATGGGGAGAAGGACCCAGTGGCCTCTCGTGGGATGAGGAAGCTCCTGAGCCTTGAGAGACAGATGGGAATGTGCTCCGAAGCTTTAAGAAGCGAGTTTGGAAGATGATAAACATTATAGAAAGCTGATTGTCAGATTTGCATAATTTTGTATCTAGGAGCGATCGGGATCTCCAAGCGTATCCGCTCGGGTAGGTCTGGGCTCTCCCTAAAGACTTCGATTTCCACATTGTTTAAAAGTTGTGCTGAGTGGACTGCTCACTTGCTCCAGATGCTCCAGCCGGGATAGGTCTGGAACGTGGGCCCTGAAGTTCTCGTCCCCATCACAGATCCCGGCCTTGGACCTTCCGAAGGGGAACACAAAGCGCGCTAATCCCCGACGGTCATCCTCTCCCATATTTGGTCACTCATCCTCTAGGGGCCATTAGAGCCCTGCTCTCGTGGCCTTCCAGTTTTCTTTGTTTTCACTTTCACTAAACGCCTCCTCCAGTTGCCATTGTCAGCTTTCTGAAAATGCTGCGCTCAAGGTTGGCCAGTAAGGCCTTCTGGAAGAAACCTAAAATGCTCAACTCTATCAGGATGGGGAGTTCCCTTATCTCCATTGAAACCAGGAGCTGCTTTCGTTTACATAAAGCTGTTATGAAATATGGCTGAAATATACAACCAGAAAAATCTTAATTTATCGTCCCTTGCAATACTGCGTCTATGATGCGCGGGTGATAGCTCTTGCATTTATGAGAAACTGGGGGAATTGGGGAGCTTAAAATATTAAAACCCTCTCGGTGATTATTAGTATAATATATTTCCCTAGATAGGTTCCAGTTTCCAAATCATTTTATTAGTATCCTTAGGCTTATAAACAAACTTTTTTTCCTGCAACCTATGTGTATTGGGGTTGTCACAATTTTTTTTTTACTCTGTTTTAATATTGAACTAGAAAAATATTTTTCTCATAAAATGTAAGATTTAAAGTCAGAGAGTATCCCGGAAAACCTCCCGTATGCTTTTGTTTGATTATATTCTTGTAAAGATGAATTTATTAATCCTACAGTGAAATGTACATTTATTTTCAAACCTTTGGGGGTCACAGAATATTTGGAGCTTGAAGGGAATTTATATATCACTTTTACAGTTTGAGAAAGTCTATTGAACTCAATTCAACCAGTATTTGTCAAGTTTTCTCGCTGGAAGGCAGCGTATTAGTCACTGGGGATGCAGCAACAAAAACAGGTATAGACTCTGACCTCAAGGATCTTAAATTAAACGGGGAGGGGGGGGAGGGAGGGGGAAGGAGAGAGGAAGAAGGGAGATACACCATATATTTAAATAAATTAAATATGTAAAATAGATGCAAAATCTTGTGAGAAAGGATATTTCATAGCCCACCTCCCCAAGTGCATTTGATGTAATTATAGAGAAAATGAAATATTTATGTATTAATATAGTGTTAACGCCTCCTAGTGATCCTTGTATGAGATGTAGTTGACATTAATTGAAGATATAATCTCACTGGGAAAAAAAAATTGAACTTTGGAGGGTTTTTAGTAAACCTAGAAATAACTTGAAATTTTGATGATATATAGATTCTGGAAGATACCCCTTAAAAGGACATTTCCCTCTTCCCCTTCCTGTCATGATGTCTGGTGGTAACTGGCCCAGAGGAAGATTGCTCACTCAGCAGCTTAAGAGTTAATAATTCAGGGGGGTTGGAGGCTCAGCAGAGTTCTATCCTCTGGATAAATATCCTCAGAGGCCAAAAAGAGCTTTGAGGAAAGGAACCAGAAAAGGGAACTGACTACAGACCTTGCAATTGACAACTCTTGAAATTGACAGCTTTGGAGAGCCGGAGACCTTGGGAGCTCAGCCCAGCAGTTCTTCCAGCAGAGATGCTGCCTTTGACAGACTCCACAATGAGAAAAGTTGTTTCCAGGCCCCAGTCTTGCATTTCAGTGCCTGGTATACAGCAGGTGCTTAATAAATGTTTGCTGAATGAATTGAAAGAGATGAGGAAACTGAGGCAGAGAGAGCTTAAGTAAGCTGCACCCAGGGTCATAAAGGGTCTAAGGTTAAATCTGAATTTGGGTCTTCTTGACTCCAAGCCCAGCTCTCTACCCACAATGCAACTTGGTGGTCTTAGCATAGATGTAAAAATAATGCAAACATATTTACATGTTTATACACAGCATAAACACAATGTCAGTAAATGCAAACATACAAGTGGTTAAAAGTTATATTTAACATATATTATGCACTATATAATGATAGTTACTAAATTTTAAAACAAATATATAACTTAAAAGTAATATTAATAAACGATATAATTATATGCACACAAAATTAAAATATATGTAAATACACGTCATACAAATAATGTTAATAACTAGTTATATATTATAATAATTAGAGGCTAATGGGAGGAAGGGACTTAGACTGAATGAATGAATGAATGAACGCACGCAAGGGCAGAACAAAAGAACCAAGGACGGACTCCTCCCGGTCTAACCTCAGTTTTCACTCCTCTCCACCCCCTCCTCGGAGAATTTCCATGTCTGTGTCTATGTTACTTTTTGTCAATAAAGTTTGAGGAATTAAAAAAAAAAGCCACCAGTACCTCCTTCCCCACCCGGCGTCACAACCGCTCTCAGCCACGTCGCCGCTCCGCGGCAGCAGACCCGGAAATGAACGTCCTCGTCGCTTTCCACGTCACGAATGCGAAGACAGGCATCCCCGCCGCCCAATCGCCGTCCAGATCTCGCTCCGCGGGGCGGCGGCAGTCCCGCCCCGGTCTGCGCTGACGGGTCGCTCCGGGGTACGGCGGCCGCGAGGGGCGTGGCGCGCGTCTCCCTTTCCGTGCTTCGCGCTCTCCGGGGCTGCTGCGGGTCCGAGCGGAGCCGGCGACTCCTCTCGCGTCCGCGTTCCCGGACATGGCTCCCAAGGGTGGCCTCAAGCAGCAGTCCGAGGAGGACCTGCTCCTGCAGGACTTCAGCCGCAACCTGTCGGCCAAGTCGTCGGCGCTCTTTTTCGGGAACGCCTTCATCGTGTCCGCCATCCCCATCTGTAAGTAGGCCCCGGGGGCGGCTGGAGACGTGGCGGGCGGGGGTGGAGGCGGGCGTGCACACAGTAGGCGCTCCGTAAGTGGGGGCTCCCTTCCCGTGACATTCCGACCCGGTAGGACCGAGCTGCGAGTGTCGGTGCGTTCAGCACTAGGGCAGCCACGGAGCCACCAGGCCTGAACGTCCGCTGGCTAAGTGACCCTCGGGCCCTTGTGCGGGCACTGGGGAGCCGCGGGAGGCGGTTGAGATGGAGAGGAGCAAGATCCTCGATGACGTCAGCGAGAAATGAATGAGTGAAGAGTAGAGCAGGGGGTGGATTGTGGGATGATGGGGGAGAGGAGAGGGGAGGGACGGAGCGCCGGCTCCGTTAAAAATGGGGACCCGGGAAGAGGAACGGGGTGTGGTTGTGGGTACCTGGGGGGGCGACAGAAAGACCCCGGCCCGAGGGGAGCGTTCGGGGAGCAGTTGGCCCAAGTTCGGGCCCTCCCGTCCGAAGCTGGGCCGAGGGTGGGGGGGGAGGGGAGACCGTGTGCCAGCAGAGAGAGCCAAAGGATCCTGTCTGCAAGGAGCTTCTCCCATTTCCCTGGCGAAGAAACTGAGGCCTGGGCCTGAGGGGCTGGCGGGTGCGTGGGCAGCCTGGGGGGCGGGAGCCTGGAGCGGAGCCTCCCAGTCACTCTCTTGTGCTCCCTCTGTCTGGTCAGTTTCAGCACTAAGTAAAACCCGCGTCAGAGGCTGCTCTGTGACTGGCTGGGCTGCTGCCCCTAAAATCCTCCTCTCGGGACGCCAGCCAATGGGAAAACCGCGGGGACGGGCGGGGACGGTCCCAGAGGGAGGGCCCTGCGAGGTGTGAGAGCGTCCTCCAGAAACACCGCAGATGGCGGGGCCTCACGGGAAAGTAAACGCTGTTCAAAGTTCCCCCAGTTAGTGTAAAAGACGCTTAGAACTCACGGCGGCTTCGGTCCGGTTCTGTCAGGCAGGCCGCCGAGGTCCGGCGGAGGAGGCGGGCAGTGACGCGGCTTTGTGCCTTGCAGGGCTCTACTGGAGGATATGGCACATGGACCTGGTGCAGTCCGCCGTGCTCTACAGCGTCATGACCCTGGTCAGCACCTACCTGGTGGCCTTCGCCTACAAGAACGTCAAGTTTGTTCTGAAACACAAGTGAGTCATTGCCGTTTACACAGTGTATGATTATTATGGTTACATAGTATAAACAGACCCTTCCCGCCGTTAAGCGCCTCCTAGGACGTTTCCCCGCTGTTCGTCCTGGGCGCACACTCATTTTGGATCAGTTACGGGCGTTGTTGAAGATCTGACCCCAGGTTGTGAGAGCCTAAACGCCCCCTGGGGGTCAGTCCCGCAGTGTGAGGCTCTGCCCAGATAAAACTCCTACTTCTGACGTGATTGTTGCACTTTTTCTATGTAAAACGCATTCTCATGAGAGAAATGGCAGAATGGGAAAGATTTGCTGCCTTCTTCTACTGACTGACTCTCTAATGTTTTCAACCATTTTATGTCTTTCAATTTGGTATAGAAACGGAGGAATGATTATTTCTGTTAAAGGGATGGTCTCAGGGGCCAGGACTCAGGGAGGAGTCTGCTCTGATTAAGCTCTCCCTAAGGCTCTCGCGGCTCTCCGGGCAGCTGCCACAGAACTCCAGGCTGGCCCTCGCCCTCCCTCCTGCCCTCTGAAGTGATCCCGGGAGGCTGGCGCCGCTCCTCCCCGGCCTCTCCCGCCCGTTGGGTCACCCCTGCTAGTGTGAGCCGCCGGGGCCTCCTCGAAGCCCCCTCTGTTTGCTCCCTCCCAGCGGGTCAGTGGGCCGACTCTGCCGTTCCACCTTGTTCCATCCTCCCCTCGGTGGCGGCCGACTCTGCCGTTCCACCTTGTTCCATCCTCCCCTCGGTGGCGGCCGACTCTGCCGTTCCACCTTCGTTCCATCCTCCCCTCGGTGGCGGCTGACTCTGCCGTTCCACCTTCGTTCCATCCTCCCCTCGGTGGCGGCCCACTCGCTGTCCGCAGCCCCTGGCGCCGTGCCAGTCTGTGTCACTGAGACATGGCAGGAAACTTGGCTCGGGGAGGTCCCACGTGGTGTTGGGCAGTTCCGGTCCTGGCTTCATTGCCTCTGTGCGCTGGAGTGCCTCCCCTCCCCCAGGGCCCGGTGCTTTGGGTTCTCTGGGTGCCCAGCAGCACTTGTGATGAAGTCCCCAGCAGTCCCAGCGGTGACCGCCCTAATGCAGTTTGGGATTGAACGTCTGAGCAAGCCCGAGCTTCCAGCGCCAGCCGTGGCCGTGCTCTGGTGCAGGGGCCTAGCGCCGGTGAGACGGCCTCCTGGGCTAGCTTTGGTTGTAATAGAACCGTGGACTTCATGGTCCCCAGCCCAACTTCCTTGCCTTCAGAAGCTGAGTGTAGGAATCTTCTGGACAGGTGGTTGCCTGAGTTATCGAAGGTTCCCCAGCATTAGGGGTCTGTAGTCTCTCTCTCGGTACCTGTGGACCCTAATGGTCTCCAATAAATCTCCCTTTTACCTGATTGTTTTTCTCTCTTCCTTCCCCTGTGCCCCCCCTTTCCCTTTTCCTTTTCTTTTCCTCCCTCTCCTAATTCCTTCCTTCTTGCCTCTTCTCCCCCCCCTAAAATCTGAACTTCTCAGTATTATTTACTGTAAGACAATAATCTATAACTTTGGTTTCCTTTGTTGTTGGGTCACTTCAGTCTTGTGGCTTTATGTGGGGTCTTGGCCAGGATACTGAGCGTTGTCATTTCCTTCTCCGGCTCGTTTGCAGGTGAGGACTGAGAGGAAGCAGGGTGAAGGGTGGCCACGGTCCCACGGTTAGGCCGGAGCCGAGGGAGACGTCTTCCCCAGCCCAGGCCCCGCGCTCCGGGCACTGTGTTGCTCCCTGGCTGCCCCGCTTAAACTGCCCGCTTGCACTTTACAGTCTCTGTGAACTTTGGTTTTCCAAATCCTTTAGTGGATGTGTAATTCTGACTTTATGCAAAACTCGGGGGACAGATCGTTCTCATAGACCCAGAAGGTGAATTCTGGTGTTTGCTACTGTGAATTGTATTCAGTTTGGGGTCACCTCTCCATTTCTCCTCGCGCTTCCTACCCTCCCGCCTCCACTCCTTTTTCTCCCTTATTTTTCCTTTTTTGCCAAGTCGATCTTCCTTGTGCTCATGACTTTGATCTTCCAGTAGACACTGCACTATGCCTTTGTATCCAAACACCGGTGTAGACCTTGCACATGGATGGAATGACTTGACTTCTGTTTTGACTGATTTTTGTATTCATCAAGTTGTTTTGAAGTCATTTTGACTTTTGTTAGCCCCTTCATTCCTCCAAGTCATCAAGCTTTCGTTTTCTTTGCCCTGAGGATCGCTCTTGATTTGAGACCGGAATCCTATCTTATTTATCCCTCCAGTCTCTCATCCCTTGTTTCAAATCACATTTGTGCGAGTAGCTGTTTGTAAGCTGGACCTGGCGTCTGGGACGAGTCTCCTTTCCCTCTGACCCCGCGGCAGCTCTGTGCCCCTCCGCCTTCTTGAGCTCGCCCTGTGGGGCCCGTTCCCAGTGGGTCACGCAGACCAGTGTAGGTTAGGCTATCTCCCCTTTGTGGTAGGTCCTAGAAAGAACTAGATGTATCTGGAAGTGTGCAGGTTGCCCTTTAACTGGTGGCAAGGCAGTGGATTTGTTGGGCCCATTGTTACTAGCCAAGTGAATAGAATTTGAGGCGTCCGTTTGCTGTTTTAGGTAAAAGTAGTAAATAGAATTGGGATTGATTGGAAGCTGTGCTTATGGTTTCGCATTATGGACATGCTGAATGTCTAGACCTTGGTACATCTTCTGCCCTTGAAATAACCCATCGCTTTTATGGCTCTGGGAAGCACCTTGGCCCTCTGGCCACCTGAGCTGCTCTGGGTCTAGCACCGATCATGTTTTTAGAAGGTACATGTGGGGCTCAAGGCCCAGCTCTTTTTTTTTCTGGTATAAAGTCTCCTGCCGCTGCCAGGGCTAACCGAGGACAGCCCGTTTCTAGGAGGGGGCTCACAGAGTTTTGAAAGTGTGTTTCCCCCACAGGGTAGCCCAGAAGAGAGAGGACGCTGTTTCCAAAGAAGTGACGCGGAAACTGTCTGAGGCTGACAACCGAAAGATGTCTCGGAAAGAGAAGGACGAAAGGTTGGCTTTGTGAACTTAACGAACATGGAAAGGGTCTTTGGGGCACATGGAAAGGGATGCTTCCAGATTTTAGAACTTGTAACAAAAGGGGGGAAGCTTCTCTGGGTGGGGACTCAGCGGATCCCACGGCCCTCTCCCTCCCCTTCTCCTGCCAACATCTGGTTCAGCACCTAATGCTAAGAACAGCACGTTGCCAAAAGCGTGAGCGGCAGAAGCAGAAGGGGGATGACAAAGCTGCTGTCTGAGATGCCAGATAGTCTGGGGAGGGCTCCCTTGGCCCCTAACTCAGAGACTCTTCCACCCACCCAGCACAGGTGGAGAGTTGTTGTGATGCACTCCTGCCGGCTGCCCCCTCCCTCTCCACACTCAGGCTTCTCTCCCCAGCCTCCACACCTTTGCACAAGCTGCCCCTCCTCTCACCATTTCTTTCTATCTGCCTTCGTGCTTCCTCTGATTGGCCCCAGGACGTAAAGCCAGAGCAAGGCCAGGCTTCTGGCCAGTGTAGATGGTAGCTCTCTGCCCCATCCCCTGGTCCCCCTGGGTCCTGTCCCATCTGGGACCCCCAAAACCCTGGCATCTCTGCTTGGAGCCATGACGTTACCATCTGTTGTGTCTGCAGAATCCTGTGGAAGAAGAATGAAGTGGCCGATTATGAAGCTACAACCTTCTCCATCTTCTACAACAACACCCTGTTCCTGGTCTTGGTCATTGTCGCTTCTTTCTTCATCCTGAAGAACTTTAACCCGACAGTGTATCCTTTGAGCTTGGGGAGGGTCGGGGGTGGGGGAACGGCCCCGAGGGGGAAGACTCCTTGTCAGGGGTCTTCCTTAGAGAGATATAGTGGGGCTAGATTAGATGAAGCCCCCACCCCCCAGCTCCAGAGTTCCAAATGATAAGGAATCAGAACCACATGATTTTGAGACTCTTTGTTTCATATATTGGAGCCATTGGGCAGGAGAAGTGTCTCGTCTTGTAGTTGGTAAAGGGAAGACTCTTCACAATATAGGTTAGACTGTCCTAGGTGGACCCAGCCAGCCGCAGCCTTGTGGGAGTGCCCAAAGGGCTCAGAAGCCAAGAGCTAGGGGTTCCATGGCTGTGCAAAGGATAGCCTGGAGGGCTGCCTGAGAGACTGGGGGTGGGAGATGAGGCTCGTGGGGGGCTGTCTGATAGACTGGGAGCAGAGGACCACCCTCAGGGCTGCCAGCAGGTATCATTCAAGGAGAAGATCAGTTGTCTCCTCCCTCCATGCTTGCTGTGGTGCTTAGTGAGCTGTTTGTTTCTTTAAGATTAATGCACTTCTGTGAATCAGCCACCATGTCTGTGTTCTAGACTCTTTAAGGCAGGGGCAGGTTTCTGCTGGACTTTCTCATTCCAGGTAAACGTCTGTCCTGGGGACTTTTGTTTCTCTTGTGCCAGTCGCAGAGGATAGGGATTATATACGCTCTGTGGAGAAAAGCTCCTTTAGGCTTTGGTCCGATTTGAGAGGTTTGCCTTTTTCCTTGACAGTTCAACCTTTTCAGGAACTATATCTTATCCATAAGTGCCTCATCAGGCCTGATTGCCCTGCTGTCTACTGGCTCCAAGTAGATGAAGAAACAGATCCTTCTTTGTGGGGGTGACTGTAGGAGGCAGAAGACAAGGAGAGAGCTTGGAGAGGGAGACAGACACACAAGAACTGTTTTTTATAGTCAAATTTAACAGGTTTTGTCTGCGTTGTTTTTTTTTTTTTTTAAACTAAGAAAATGTAAAATAACCTTTGCTTTTTGGGCTCCTTTTGACAGATTGTTAAAATAAAATAAATTGGTCACAAAACTCAGTGTCCCAGAACGTTTATTAAACAGCAAAGAGTACTTTGTAATGTGCTATAATCACATTTGAGCAGAAAATAACTTGTTTCCTTGACCTGTCAGAGGTCACGGTAACCTGAGCTGTTCTGTTGTTTTTATAAAGGCAAGAAGTTAATAACTAGTTCTCTGTGTTCCCAGGAGGAAATTATATATATATTTTTTAAACAGCAAATACCAAAATGAAGTGTTTTTTTTTTCTTATTTTCGTCAGCAGCCTTATTTGTACTTTCATACGAGAGCCCAAAAACTGTCCCAAATTTAGAGTTTGAAATATTTCATTTAAAAGAAAGTTTGGTAGCTGGAATTTTTCCATTGGGGGAACTTGAGAAAAGTTATAATTTCAAAAATTTGTTGTTTAAAGGGGATGCTTACCGACACAGAATTGTCCCACCAGGCACGTAAAGATATACTATTAAATCCCTAGCTTTTTTTGTGATGTCTACATGTCAGGCTTGTGGTCAGAAACTCGGTCAGCATGACCGTGTCAACCCTGTTGGTTCAGCTTTCCGGACTTGAAATTTCGTTGACATCCCTCGGGGCAAACACGAACAAATTTCTGCACGGAATTCCACTGGCCTTTGAAAGTCCAAAAGAAGCCTTGTGATCCTCATTAGAGAATTCTGAAAGTGGTCTGGAGAAGGCTTCTTGTGGCTTTCTGGACCTGCCAGCACATTTCCAATGGGAGTTGTGTCAGTTTGACCTGCTGGCCTGTAACAGGACGACACAGTCACCGATGCTGACGGTTTCATGTTCTGATTAGCTTTCACTCACCACATCTGGCAGTTCTTCAAAGCTTGAAGTGTGAGTGTATCAGAGCAAGGTAGCTTGTGCATCTGAAATACTCCTAGTAAACTGGGAATTATGTAGCTTGTGCATCTGAAATACTCCTAGTAAACTGGGAATTATGTAGCTTGTGCATCTGAAATACTCCTAGTAAACTGGGAATTTGAAAAAGAAAAAGTTAAACTTGTTATATATTGACAGCTGGAGTCAGTGCACTGCGGTATAGAAAGAGTTATGGATTTGGAGTCCGGACTTAGGTACGAAGCTTGCTCTGCTAAAATTGTGCCCTTTATGTAACCTTTCTAGAAATTTTGTTTCCTTATTTAAGAAGTTTGAACTAGATTATAATTTTTTAAGAGCTTTTCTGACTCCATGAAGCTGATTTGTCTGTCAGTCACTGAAATTTCTATTCTAAAAAGAAGATGCCTTGAGGGTTTTTTGGGATTTCCTGGTGCCCTCCTCCTAGGCTGTTAATCATTAATTCTCAGTAAAGTTACAGGAAAAAAAAGTACAGAATTCACTGGTGGGGCAACTAAGGTACGTAGGCCCTTTTCCATTCTGTGCATTTCTTTTTTAAATTGGCTGTTTCATGTTCAGAAATGTGTCATTCTGTGCCTTGCATCAGCCCATCACCTCCTCTTAGGAGCTGGGGTTCGCCCAGGTCCCCTGGAGACATGCCCAAGCACTGCCGCTTTAATCAGCATTCCTAATCATCTTTCAGAACTATTCCAGATTGTTCTGGTTCGGCTCACCTCGTCCTTTATCGGTTCAGCCTTCCAATATCATTTCTTATAATGCAAGAATATTCCATTGCACAGTTTCAGAGTAAGCTTTAACTTAAATTTGAAGCTTTTAAGTTAAAAGCTATTAGGGCTTAAAATTGCACTAGGTTTTTGGGGACAGCTTGTATTTGTGTATATATACATCAATTATTATATATATATGTATGTATGTATGTTTTTCTATTCATTTGTTCAGCTGTTCCCCCACTGAGGAGCACCCTTCTTCCCCTACCTTCCAGGTATTTTCTTTCTTTTAATTTCCCCTTCAGGATCAGGGAGTTTGTTTTGCTTGTAACTGTTCCCTCCCCAGTATTATCCTTAACTCCTCCTTTTCCTATCTCCACACATTTCTCTGTTGCCTATGATGCCTTTCTCTGACAAACTGTGCGAGTATTAAGTGTTTTCAGCTCTCCTTTGCTTCTGCCAAGAGTGTAAATGGAGCTCCCGGGGTACCTGCTTCCCCAGCCCTTCCTGTGGTGTGTATTCTCATGAAGTCTGGTCTGAGAAATCCGTGTTCCATCCCCTTCTCCCATTCTCTTTCTCTAAAGCCCTCAGAATAGAAACAAGACCTACTCAAGTTCTCCCCCTGTTTTTCTTACTTAATTCCTTCAATTTCCTTTGACAAAATGAAGTTCTAAAGGGATGCCACATGCATCAACACATACTTACATACTGCAATATCATACACCCCTTGCTGAAAGAGTTTTTGGTTGTCCGTTGATTTTAGTGTCTCCATTTCAGTCTTCTCACCTCTAGGTTTTTCTTTGGAAATACTTGTAAGTCTTCAATTCCATTAAAGAGCTGTTTTCCTTCCCTAGAGGAAAGACTCGGCTTTCTAGAATGAGTTCTTGGTTGAAAGCCCATGTCATTAGCCATTTGGAATATTGTATTTTAACCTCTTATTTATAGGGTGAGCTGCCAGTAAATGCTGGAAAAATATAGGCAGTGTTGTAAAAATGTACAATGCTGTAAAAGCTTATATGTCCCTGAGCGTGATTAGTACCTCAGTGTTTTTCAGGATAGTTGTAGAATTTTTGATGGGGCTGGATACTGCCCATGACATTTCTGGGATTTCCTTTTAGGGTTTTGGAGGGTGATGTATTCATTCCATAGTCACTTCACCCTTGAGTTCTAGTAGTTAGAGGTAGTTTTAATTTGTGATTCCTTGACATGTTTTTAACATTGTTTTCAGGGAGGCCAATGATGATTTAAATTCCCTGTCTGCCCACTTTTTCCAGATCACAGTATGTGTACATATTAGAGAGTTTCCCTTTTTTCCCTATTTTCTTAATGTTTCTTCCTGTCCTATAGAGTCATTGATTTCGGTTTGATCTGTTCTGAATAGAGGTGGTCCCATTTCTGAGGTAATATTTGCTACTTTCTGATCCAAGTTATTTAGTTTCCTTACAGTTCTTTCCTTGGGCTTTTTCCTGTCATTTAAAACGACAAGAAGACCCAAACTTCTTGCTCCATTTCTTCTGGTTATTCAAGTAGTCCTTGTGGAAAGCCCATTTTCCCTTTAATAAGTTGAGGTTTGTGGTACTGCTAGGTTGGATTTTTGGGCATTTTTGTCTCTTCAGTAATTCTTGTCTCCTTCAATTTACTTCTAGCTGGGTAACATGGTTCACTCAGGCCCTCGCTCTGTTGCTTTAATCAGCATCCTGATCATCTTCCAGAACTATCCTAGTTCTGGGCCTGGGCTCTGTACCAGCCCACGCTCTGTCTTCTCTACTTCTCCGGGGTGGGCCTCAGCCCTCCGTGGTTTCATCCTGGATTCCCTCACGTTCTGGTCTTCATCACTTGGGATCTGTGTGGATGGATGGTCCTGGTTTTCTCTCAGGGAGCTCTGATCAGTGCGTCCTGTTCGTCCCACATTTTTGGGCCCGTCTCCAGTCGTACTGGGAGCCGGAGACTTTGCCGGCCTGGTTGGCTGACACTGCTGATGGCTCCGTTTCCGTCACCTGCGGCTTTGGGCTGGTTTTCTCTTCAGTTCTGAGGTAGAAGCGGGTGGTGGAGGTCCTCACTGCCCATTATTGGGTGCAATGGGATTATGGGTTTGGGCAAGGCCGGTTGGGGAGGCTGACTGACAGCTGCCATTTTATCTAGAGGGCCTCTGATCACAATGGAAACAATGAGAGCTTGAGCCAAGAGTGACAGGAAAGAAATATAAATCTTGTACAAGATACAAATTCTGTGTATGTTTAAGATGTCCTTATCTGCTAAGGAAGAATATGAATCGCTGACTTACTGTGGGCTTAGTATTTATATTAGTGTCAGTTCAATGATGCAATCAGGTCTACCATAATTGGGCCCAAGCCATTTTGAAAGTTGCCACTAGATGGCAGCCGCTCGACTAAAAATGAAAAAGAGTCACCTTGGAGCCCGTTGAACGGGCCATGGGAATGATTAACTAAGGAGTGGTGGTGGGTGAGTTGGGCCATGCCCTACGGTAATTTCTGTTGGAAGCTAGTCTTTCCCTACAGTTGGGGCTTGGTTTGGGCTTCTATCCCTTAGGAATACTGTTTTCCAGTAACACGGCCCAGTGTTTACTTGGAGACCTTTCCTAAGAATGGCGTCATCCTCCAGTGTCAGCCTGTTTTTTCGAGGGCTCATTACATGGCTGTTTTGTACTAGTGATTACCCATCTGTTCTTGAGGAGGGGAGGGGTTAGGGTTAGAGACCTGGCTTCAGGTCCTGCCTCAGACTCACACCAGCTCTTTTCCCTCATCTTTTTTTTTTTTTTTAAATAGCTTTTTATTTACAGGATACATGCAGGGGTAATTTTTGTACTTCAGAATCTAGGTAAAATGGTACCTCTTTGTACCTCAGAATCTATAAAATAGCATCTGCCTTCAAAGGTGGTCATGAGGATCCAGTGGAATCGTCAATAAAATGCTTAGCAAGTCATGAAGTGAAATGATTTTAGATTTCACCTCCTGCCCATTTTATAGATTTCATCATCTTCCCCCTCCACTGTAAACCAGCGGCACCCTATTGGTCCAAATAAAAGTTTATCTCCCTTGGATTCTGGCTTTTTAAAAAAGGGGAGGGAATGTTCATTAGAGCTTACTACTTTTGGCACAGCTTGAGCATCACTGTATACACCCCCCCTCCCCTTCCTCCAAACAAACCCAGTTGTTTTCACTGGGCTGTGCACTGTCTGGGAGCTGTGGCCAGAAGTCTCGAGGGCTGCAGCCACAGCAAGGTAAGGAGACACTGTCTTCCCCTCAGCAGGGGCCTTGCTTCTTACCTGCAAGGCTCCAGGTCCTCCCTTCTTCCTCCCCCGCTGCCATCCAGTAATAGCTCTCTCAGGGAGCTGATCCTTCCAACAACTTGGGGAAGTAGGTGCACTTCCCATTGTTGCCATGGAGAAAACTCCCTGGACCCAGGGTTAGGGGTGAGTTTCATTTTTATAATTAATTCTATACCCAAATTTTGGGCCCACAGTTGAATTTCCAGTTTTTGAAGGAACAGATCAACAAACCCCATGGGATAATGAGAGTCACATGGGAAAATGAGCAAGCGCCATTTCAGACACAAGTGTCACCAGCACCAGCCTGCATCTGCTGGCTCTGCCCGCCTGGCCCCTCTCCTTTGGCACTGTGAGTGCCAGGCCCTGCTGTTTCCCCTTAATGACTTAGTGAGGGGATTGACACTCATCCAGCCTTGGAACACTTCTTGGCCCTCTGTCGAAGGGAGGTGAGGAGTTATAAAATGTACTGGGATGCATCGCACCCCGCTTTACTTGCCATCTTGGCTGTGAGTTTGAGGTCCGATGGCTAATTTTGCTTCCAAGAACAAAGTGTTCTCTGCATGGATTCCATCCTTTAAAAAAAGAAAAGGTTATTGGAGCTCTTTCTTAAAACCCGTGCAACGAGAGTGGAAATTTGTTCTCTAGGGTCCCCAAAGCTAGAGTTCAGGAGAGCTGGGAATTTAGAGGAGTAAAAGATTCTATCTTTACTTTCATTAGCCTCCAGATGAAATTTCGCATTTCCTTCGATTATGATCGGAGTTAGCAAAAACCATTATTCCAAGACAGAGCTCATAAGCTTTACCAGGCTTCCAAAGGGATCAATGACACAATTAATGTATAGGGTTTTTTTGGAGGGGAAGGGTGCGGGGTGGGGGGGGAGGCAGTACATATGGTTGTTTGAAGTAACAACATTACATCTGTCTGAAGACCTACGAGCCAATAGATTTTATGCTATTCATGCAAAAACTCCCCAACCTCCTTTGATTTGGAAATTCTAAGATTTTCTTTCTCTTAAGGAATCTTGTCTTCATTTTAGGAAGCAGAAACAGAACTATAACTAACGATTCTTAGGCTTGGAACGAGCCCCTCAAACTCCAAGCTAGTCGAAGCAGCAAAGAATCCCACGTCTTTTCCTTCCTCATCAATTCTTTGAGAGATTTGGACCAAAGTTTCTAATTTGAGAAAGAGCTGTTTCAAGAGTCAGGAAAGTGGAGAAAAAGATCATGGTAAAGCACACAAAGGGAGGGAGTGCTCACTTCAGCTCCTTATATAGAAGCTTTATATTTCATCTAAACATTATTATTACTATTAGCCAGCTGCTGAACTTTGTTATTTCGATAGTGTAGAAGGATTCTAAGAGCTATCAGTACCCTTAAAATTTGACATATTGAGACAAAAACCTAATTATAGCCTTAGTTAGAAGAATAACATAGGATCATAGAGTTAGAGCTGAAACAGACTTTAGAAGATTAAGTTTAACCCCTTCATTTTAAGAAGTTTAAGTTTAACCCCTTCATTTTAAGAAATTTAACTCCTTCATTTTAAGAAGTTTGAGTTTAACCCCTTTATTTTAAAGAGCAAGAGGCATGAGAAATTAAGTGATTTGTATGGGGTTACATATCTAATTTAAACTCAATTCTTTTTTACTCTAACCTCAGGGGTTTCTCCACAACGACATATAGCACCTTCCAAGTCAGTGAGGCCCCATCAAGATCTGAATTCCTATCTTTGGGTTCAAAATTCAGACTGTTTTTAGACTGATTTAATTATGGTGGTTCACACCCAACTCCTTTTTGTCTGAAACATTTTTAAGTGATGCCAGGTATGTAAAATAGGCATACAAACCAAACACTTGCTGATAATAAAGCGTCATTTTCTCACCCCCATGTTCGACTGTGACCTCACATGGACTTAGAAAACCACAGTTTAAGAAGTTTTATGATCTAGTATTGTCGTATCGTCATACGCTTCCCCTTTTTCTATTCATTACCAATTTTCCCATCTGTACTTGAAGGCAAAAATTTCCCATTCAATGGAGTGTTTCCTCCCATGTGACTTTATATAAATTATACTTTGCAAAATATTAAATAACAAAACTTGCTGGTTAGAAGATTAGATGCACAAAATACTTTTATTATCTCCAAGCAAATGTATAGCAAGTAGATTGCAATTCCTGATGCGTGGCACCACAGCTCACTTATACACATGGTAGACCGTCAGATGAAATACAAAATGAATTTTAAAGGTGTTTTTCTCATGAATCTGATACTATGATGATACTGATGAGCGTGGCAATGGGGAACAACGTTTTCTCCATGGAATAGTTACAAGTTGATGGTTATCAAGGAAAAATTGTTGGTGCTCCATGTTCACTCTTTAAGATTTAGCATTGAACCACTCGTTTCCACGACTGATAGTTAATACAAGTCTATACTGATTCTACCTTCTTTGGGTTCAAAGTATTTCATGTAAAAGTGACATGGTCCTGTTGCTGAGAAAATAAGGATTGAAATTTTGTATTTTCTGGTGGTCTGATCATTAATGGGCCACCAGCCAAAACACAGATTTCCTTCCCTCTGAGAAATAGGCGGGAGCTCACAGCATCTCTGTTAAGTGGCTACAGGTGGCAGATGGGATACTATAGAAGAATAAAATAGATCATTCAGCAACAGGAATCCTTGCAACTCAAGTTCAAGGTCGACTAGTGCCCAACCAAACCATTTGCTTTTAGCCCATGCTGTATCTCATGCATACAATGGCTTAATGCACCTATTGGGGTTACAGAGCCATCAAGAAGTTTCAGCTGTTTCTTAATGGGTCAGTGAGGGACTCCCCGCTGACCAAAGTCCACTGTCTAGGTGACCCAGCACCTCCACGAAATACGTGACCTGCTTCATGTTGACATCTTCCCCCAAATACTAAACGTTAGGTTGATAGTAAAACCCCAGAAGTAATTTTTAGTGTTGAACATTTGCTTTTTCTGGGCATTTTATAGCATAAAATTGCAACTGAGCACATGTATACCCTAAAAGCTCAAATAGTGAAACTTTCAGAAGGTATACCTACAAGCAGTCAAGTGTATGGAACAGCTTTTAATAAAATGGACAAAAATGAGGACTTTGCAGATACATTGATTTGTGATTTATTCAGAACTAAGATTCCTTAGAAGCGTCCATTTACCTCTCTTGCATAATGCCATCCTAACGTCTCTGGTTAACTATGATACGATCCATTCTCTTATCAACTAGTCATTTAATCTGTAAGTGAACATAACATTACTTATATCTGAATAGGAACACTGACAGAGGTATAGAAGACAGTCAATTGTGGTCCAAACAACTACAGCTGATATTTAAAAGTAAAGACAACAAAGACAAGTGAGAGGCTGCCCTTGGTGACTTGGGTACAAGTCTTGCATGAGACACTAACTGTAGGACCCAGAAGTCACTTAATCTCTCTGTGCTCCCCAGGGACCTTCTAAGACTGTGTTATGGACAAATTGACAATCTGCCTCAAGGGAAGGTGTTTCTGTGTTTGCTGTTGAGATTCCCATCTATAATAAAGACAGATAACTTTGCTCATGACCAAGTAAAAGAAAACTCTTAATTTTCCAGAGAAAAGAGAAAAAAAAGGACCTGAATTAATCTTGCTTCCTAAGCCTCATCCAGACTTTGTAGCTAAGACATTTTTTACTTCTCACAAACACATCTATGGATTTTGTTCGTTTGAAAAAATATATCTGTACAGCCTTCTTTACATTACCAAATACCTGAAGGTTATAAATCTTTTTGTTTTCCAACTACTTTTCATCGCACAAGCATGAGGTACACAGAGCAAAGACGCAAGGATCGGCGGCGGCTTCAGTCCTAGATAAGAAAATAGAATCGCTATTGTCGGTGGCGAGTTTTTGCGTGTGCTTTCGAACATCGGTGCACGGTGGTAGCGACAGCAGGCGCCGCGGAGATTCCAGGAACGCTAGAGGTTGAGCAGCAGGCTGCTAAGTGATTTGGATGACTGGATATTGGAACAGTTCTGAACTGGGTCTAGGCCCCTATTTTAACCATGCACTTCCATCACCTCATGCAGCGATTAGGAGCGATAGTCCTTTTTACTGTACGGCTTGTTTCGAAGTATGTTATCGATCTCGTTCACCACGTGTGATGTCATCTTTGGGAGGACCTGAAGTGGAGAGAAAAGGAAAACCAGCTTTGGATACTTCCCAAGCCAAAAGGAAGCTCCTTGAGGGCAGAAACCAGGCCACTTTTATGATTTCCTGTCGAATTTGATTGAATGGAATAGTCAGAACTGAGTATATTTGTCTTCCATTCTTGGTATTAAACACTTCACTCTCTCCTAACACCCTGTAATGCTTCTTCATAATGAGATGGCCCACAATTCCCAGAGCAAATGTCAGGATCTACCAAGATGGAAATAATCAAGTAAGAAGCATTTATTATTGATTGTTCCAAGCATTGTGCTAAGCACTGGGAATACAAAGCAAAACTCTCAAAACAAGACCAGCACCAACAAAAACTGGCTCTTATCTTCATGGAGTTTCCATTCTAATGGAGAAAAAATATATAAAAAATACAGGTCAATTTATAGGTTATATGTCAGCTTGAAGAGTAACCTAGGTTGACCAGTGGGTGCTAAAATTTGGGGGCTCCTAAGAATTCAAAAGACAGCTGAATAGGATGTCAAGGGGCTGCAATCTGGGTTTGCAGAGAGATTATCTATCAATCATAGCAAAAGATGGAGATTGATAGAGAGTCACAATATATATTTGATGAGATGTTTATGCCTGGAAATCAGTTACTGATTAAATCTGTCCTTGTCCAGAGAATCTTATTGTGATATTGAATACTATAGATTACTGAAATATATTCAAATGCATCAAAAATCTGATTATAGTTCATTTAAGTAATGACTGTCATTTGTGAAAGTATTAATTAAGAAGAATTAAGGATGATGAGGTCTACTGGCTATGAAGTTGCAGGCTGTTACTAAGACACAAGTGCTTCCTTCTTTTCCTTTTCTTCCTCCTCTTTTTTTACTTCTCCTCTTCCTTCTTCTCTATCTCTGCGCCATCTCTTCCTCCTTTTCCTCCTCCTCTTCCTCCTCCTCATTATCACCATTATCTTCTCATCTCCTTAATAACCCTTCTCTCCAAAGAATCAAAATTCTTAGACTGAGATCTGGGTGGGAGTCACAAAAGCAGTTTGCATACAAACTCTTTTTGTAATGAATCCCATAGTACAGTCACTGTTAAAATGATTGTGTTACTGGAAAATTTTTAGGCTATAAAACTAAACCCATGGCAAATGGGCATTGTGAATCAAAAAATGCTTGACTCCAAGAAAGTAAGAAAGTAATATTCCCAAGAGACAAATGATCAAAGGAGATGAAACAAGTAATTCTCAAAAGAAGCACTGCAAAGTAATCCATGAAAATGTTCCAAATCACTAATAACAACAGAAATGCAAATCAAAACAACCCTGAGGTTTTATTCCACATCCAGCCAATTGGCAAACACTGCCAAATATGGGAGTAGCCAGTGGTGGAAGGGTTGTGGAAGACAGGCATACCAGTTCATTGTTGGTGAAACTGTGAAATGGTAAACTACTTGGGAACAATTTGTAATTATAAGGATGAAACAGCTATGATGTCTATACCCTTGAACCAGAGACTCCACGGTGCTTATTCTACAAGGATATCATAGGCTCCCCATATACTCCAAAATATTTATAATAGCACTTTTTGTGATGGCCAAGAATTGGAAATAAAGTAGATGCCCTTTGATTCATGGCTAACTAAACTGTGGTACATGAATGCAATGGAATATGACTGTGCTGGAAGAAATGATGTGTGTGATGAATACAGAGCAGCATGGAAAGATCTAAATGAACTGATACAAAGTGAATAGCAGAACCAAGAAAACAATCTACAGTCCAGGGATTCTCAAACTATGGTCCGCGGACCAGATGCGGAGGATGAGGATGTTTATGTGGCCTGCCAGGTTACGGCAAATGGGCTGAGGGGCAGAGACAGAGTGTGAGCTTTACTATAGTCCAGCCCTCCCACAGTCTGAGGGACAGTGAACTGGCCCCCTACTTAAAAAGTTTGAGGACCACTGATCTACACAGTAATACAATAATGTAATTTAAAAGAATGGATGACACACCAAAAAATCAAAGTAAATGTTAGAAGATTATAATGATCAAACAGGACATAAATATGAGAAGACACTCCCAATCTATGCATTTTGAAGTTGGTAGGTACATAGTTTAACATACTGCACATATTTTCTTTTTAATATATCAACTTTTTCTTCTCTAAAAAGTACTATTTGTCATATGGCAAAGGGGAGGGATACTATGGTGATATAAGAAAGAAAATAATTCAATAAAAATTTATTTTTAAAAAACCTAAGTAAATTTTAAAAAAGAGATAAAGAGATTCATCATACACATTCCAATTCGGCCTTTCCTACTTTATCTGGCTCTTGTAATCTTTTTGGTGAGTTGTATTTTCGCTTGGGTGGCTAGTTTGAGAAAGGTTGGATGGAGATTTCTTAATTGTTTGGAACAGGTATAATAGGGTGAGGAGAAACAAGATTCATTATTTAAAACCATTTTTATAGGAGGATTTATTGTAATAGGACTCTTTTCACCTTTGAATTAGAAATAAACTTCAAATTCCGATTCCCCTTATACCAGTTCCCCACTTGTTAGGATTCTTACAAGGTGCTGAGTCACTGGAATGGATATAATTATCTAACGGTTCAGTATGATTGATCTGATCCTACAAGGAGATGTTATGGGTCAGAACTTGAGACAAGGTACTTATGTACTTATGTACTTAGTTCACACCTTTAAAGGAGTTTGCTCATTGGTTCATACATTATTAGACTCATACCTTTAGAGAGCCTATAGAAGGACAAGCCCACTCTCTGAGAGGAGATTCAGAACTAGTATTGACTTCCGGGAGATTCACAAGAAGAAATCCACAATCCCGCACTCTTGGAGATTCAGAGTCAAGATTCATTCTAACTTCCCCCACTTCCCAGCACTGGCTGGAGACATTGGGAGGATGAGAGGCTGAAGCTGGCTGGAGAGATTCGAGGGAGCTCTCGGGGAACCGAGGAGAGAGATAGACCTCTAAGAAAGCTAACCAGCCCCAGGAAAAGATTCAGGACTTTGAAAGACACAATAAAGGATCTGGACTTTAGCTCCTGGCTGCATTTTGAGGTGATTATTGAAACTGAACTGAAGCCAAGGCTGCCTCCAGAAGCTCCCCAAGAAACCTGTCCCCAAGAGAACGATTGTAATTTACAGAAAAGAACATTACACCCACTAGCTACAGAGTGGATGTTTTATAAATATTTGATTTTTCATTGATTTGTTGAAAAAATTCATTTTCATTTTTCAGTCTAAAATATTGCTGCTGTTAAATGGAAACCATCAAATCACAGACTTCCAACTCAAAGTCTACAGATGCAGAATCAGGTGGGCTACATTTATAAAGCTCGAGACCCTCAAGCTGTTATCTCTCTCTTGAATTTGTCACAGTGAAAAAACCTGAATCTGCGAAATATAATTAGAATGCATTATTGTTAATTTTTCAAAGATTTCTTTGGGTAATAAGAATATTTTATACTTCAAAAAGTGTATCACTGTATTGCTATGGATACTGTTACCTTGATATGGAGTATATCTCCTCATCACTTACTAACAGTTGCTTAGGCACCTAGACTCATCATACAGCAGTTATCCTTGTAGGAAATCTCTGACATATTTAGGATGATCCTCAGGAAGCAGATGGACAGTCCATCTTTGGACTAATAATAAAAGAATGTTAGATATAGATAGACATAATGGCATAATGGATGAGGCACTAGACTTAGAATCAAGACAATTTTCAGATCATCTTCTAGAAACTTAGTATTATGTGACTCTGAGCAAGTCACAAGCACTCTGAGCTTCAGTTTCCTCATCAATAAAACAAGGGAATCGAACCAAATGGTCAATAAGCTCCCTTCCAGCTTGAAATCTATGATCCTAAGATGAAGTGAGGGTGGAGTGGAGAAGGGAAGACATTTTGAAAGTTTTATTTTAATCTTTAACTTATTTTTCCTAGTAAATTTATTTACTTTTAATATGCATTGCTTTATGAATCATGTTCTGCGAGAAAAATCAGAGCAAAAGGGAAACATCATGGGAGACGGAAAAAAAAATAGAAAAAAGAAATGAACATAGCACATGCCAATTTACATTCAGTCTCCTTAGTTCTTTTTCTGGATGTAGATGGCATTTTCTGTCCAAAGTCTATTGGGATTGCTTTGGATCAGTGAACCACAGAGAAGAACCAAGTCTTTCATAATCGATCATCATACAATCTTGCTGTTATTGTGTGCAATGTATTTCTGGTTCTGCTAGTTTCACTCAGAATTAGTTTGTGTAAATCTTTCCAGGCCTTTCTGAAATCAACTTGTTCACCATTTTTTTTTTTTTTTGTAAAACAAGAGTATTCCATTACCTTCATGTACCACAACTTATTTACCCATTCTCCAGTTGATGGGTATTTACTTATTTTCCAATTCTACCACAAAAGGAGCCACTACAAACATTTTTGTACATGTGGGTTCTTTTCCCTCCTTTATGGTTTCCTTGGGATCAATTTCAAATCTAACAATGCATTAGTGTTCCAGTTTTCCCACATCCCCTCGAACATTTGCCATTATCTTTTCCTGTCATCTTAGCCAATCTGAGAGATGTGAGGTAGTATCTCAGAGGCATTAACTTGCATTTTTCTAATCAAGAATGATATAAAGCATTTTTTTCAAATGATTATAGATGGCTTTAATTTATTCATCTGAAAACTCCTTTGGCCATTTATTAATTGGGGAATGACTGTATTGTTATAAATTTGACTCAGTTCTCCATATATGTTAGAAATTAAATTTTTATCAGAAACTGGCTGTAAAAATTGTTTCCCAGATTTTCCCTTCCCTTCCCTTCTACTCTTGGATGTATTGATTTTGTTTATGCAAAGCCTTTTAAATTTAATGTAATCAAAATTATCCATTTTGCATTTCATAATGTTCTCTATTTCATGTTTAGTCATAAAATTCCTCCCTCCTCCAATGATCTGGCAGGTAAACTATCCCTTGCTCTTCTAATTTGCTTATAGTATCAACCTTTTTGTCTAAATCATGAACTCGTTTTGATCTTATCTTGGTATAAGTTACATCTTACTTATCTTTATATTCCCATTAACTAACACAATAGTACAAGCTTAATAATCATCATTATTATTCTCATTAATTCACTTTCAACTGTGCTCAGTAAACAGCAAACAACAAAAAGTAATGTATTTTAAATTGAGATAATATCACTATATATCCAAGATCCTCTCCAACTTACTTGATGAAGTCAGACTGATGAGTCATTGGCGAATGACCAGAGCTAAGATTGATGCTTAATATTATTATTGTTAGAGCTAACTCATTCTTGATGTTTGGGGCTTCCTGGCAATGCAAAGTTCATGGTTCTTTGAGGTACCAGGATGAGGAAAATGAGGTCACCATCTGGGAAGAGCCTCAAAGGAACTCCACATTACAAGAGATTGTTCTCAATGGAGCTCATTGGCAATGGGTCAACTTACCTGTATGGCACCGAGGTTTTCTATAAGTTGCTCAGGATTGGAACACCCCAGGAGAACAGAGCTTACTCCCTCATTCCGCAGGCACCATGCTATGGAAAAAAGAAAAACCAATCATGCCTTCCAAGAACTTCTGAAAATTGTGAGAGGAATAACCTATGTAATGTAATTGTCAAGCAGCAAAGTACCATATAAGTGTTATAAGGATTACATTTATTTACAAACTGCAACCCTATAGGTAGATAGATTAATTTTTATCCCAGGGGATTTTTTATCTAGTCATAGTGCAATTCATCTCCCCTTTCATAAATTCATTTCCCTTGGACACTCTGTTTTCTATTTCTGCTGGGGATCTTAGCTGGCAGTTAAACTCACTGAAGAGTCATCATTCCTAAGAGTTGTTAGATTTTAATAGGGACCCTTTGATGATTGTAATGATGATGATTTACTAGGTGCCTACGATATGCCAGACGTCATGCTGAAGTGCTAGGAATAAAAATCAGAAAAAGAAAGATAGTTCCTGTTCCGAAGGAACTTACACTCTAATGGAGGAAGACAATTTACAAAAAGCAATTGAAAAGGAGGGAGGGAGAACATAATAAGTCAGGAGTAGGGGAGAGGTGGTGTGATGTTTATGAAGTGGAAATCAAGCAGAGAAGCTGGACATGAAGAACTGGCTGGGATATTCTGAGCCTTTCCTAAAGGGAGATTATGGGAGTCTGTTAGTCAGAGGGGAGAGACAATTGAGGGTACTGAGAAAATGGTGAGCATCAAAGCAGAAGAAACCTCCTTGATGATGAGATGAGATCTCCTTGATGATGCTGAACTTATTCTATGGACAGCAGAATGTTGGTGGAGATGGGACAGAGTTTACATCTTTGCTTAGCTATGTATCAGATCACTCCCTAGAAAACTCCTTTCCCATCTGTGCATCCCATCTGCCTCATCTGTAGAAAGAAGGGGTTCAGCTAAATTGTCTCAGGGCCCTTCTATCTGTAAAATCTGATTTCTCTCTATTTTCATGGATGTTCTAGAGCAGAGATTCTTTTGTGTCATTAACTACTTTGGTAGACTGGGAATGCTTAGAACTCTTCTTAGGAGTTTACATTTACATAGTAGGGAAAATGCTAAATTTCTATTCGAAGTTGGTGAAAATAAAGATATATTTTCCCCCCTTCCAGGTTCGTGGACCTTCAAAATTCAATCTTGGACTCCAAATTAAGAACTCCTGTTCTCTTAGAGAACACTAATTCCAAGAAACAATTTGATTTGCCCTGCAGTGGGAGAGCAAACTCCTTTGTTGTTCTGCCAGTGGATGGATCTGTTCTGCAGATTTACCTAAATCCGTGGGTAACTGCACCTGCAAACAATTTGGGATAATTATTAATGGAATGTCACCACAGAAGTCAGCGAGGATGCAGATTGTCAAGTAAACAGCCCCAGAAGGTGCTTGTCACATCTCACGGCTCCCAGAAACCAGCTGTAGATAGCAGGATGCCAGGGGACATGGGTGTTTATTTAAATGGCTCATTTCCTTCTGAAGTTGTGGTTTAACTCTGGGTCAAAGGCAATATGACCCAGTTAATATTCCTCTTAATGCCTTCATAGACTTGTTTTTTTGGGGTTTTTTTGCCTTCATAGATGTGTGTTGAAAACTTGTTTGTGAAGAATGAAAAGAACTTGGAAGGATGAAAAACTGTATTTTTGCTCTATGCTTCTGGGGAGGAGGTAAAGAACAGAAGTGTTATAAAAATAGAAGGTTATGGATATGAAGAATGCATTTATCCATAAAGATTGTAGGGCAATGTCTAAGTCAACAGTTACCTCCCCTCTCTTGGCATAAAAAGCTTTCCCATACTTTGAAATTCAACTTAAAGGATCCTGGATCACAGTCAACTCAATGACTGGCTTAAGTGGATGTTTTTCCATTTTCCCTTTACTGACTCTACCAGATAGAGAACTTACCACAAAAACATTATGTGAATGGAAGAATAGGAATGTAGGTTGGTAATTATTGATATTCTCCATTTTTAAAATGAAGGTATTAAGATGATCTAAGATTTTGGTATTAATAAGGACAATTAGATTCTCCAAACACTGCAGAAAAGATCAGTTAGCTATCTAGAGAGAGTTTAGGAAAATCCCTTCTCAACTTCTCACTCCTGAACTTCATCATCTTTCTTGACTGTGCTAAAGAGCCTCAATAGGCACACACTATGGTTCTGTTATTCCAGAACTGAAGAAAGGAATGTTATATATATATATATATATATATATATATATATATATATATATATATATATATATATACACACATACACACACATACAGTTGGACAAGATCTATAGGATATCTGCTCAGAAGCACAGTGAAATCTGTACAACTAACATTTTTCATCCACTTGATTTTTCTTGTGTAGATGGATAGGACCAAACTCTTGATATAGTCCAAATCTCTTCCAGGAGTTTCTGCAACATCATAACGCTTGATGAAGACAACACAATATCTTGTGGAAAGGAGAGCATCAGAAGGACTTCAACCTTCTCATCATTAAGCCTAAACTCAGGGATGTGTTTTCTCCATCCCAGTGGTGAATCCTTTGGCTAACATGCATTTCCCTGTTTTTTTCCTTGCCATTATTTATTACCCAAGAATTACTGAACAAAGTTATTTGATTTATTATAAGGAATCCTGATGTGTAGTTGGGAAATGTCTTGAATAACTTGAAGTGAAGGGCTTGTTGTTTTGTTTTACCTAATAAATTTTTTTTTTTGGTAATCAATGATGAATACAATGGGATCTACAAGTTACAATGTGCTCTACATCTTTCACTTGAATGATAAAGATGTGGTCCATTGCTGAATATGGCTTTCAAAAGCCTACTTGTTCCTTACATCAAAGCTGTATTTAGGTATAGATAACTCTCATAAGATATTGTCAAATTAGAGGGGAGATATATAGGTTAATGTTTTATTTTGACTACTTCCAGTGGGCATTACTAAGAATTTTTTTCCTATGCTTTTGGTATCTTCACATCCAAATAACTTGAATAATAGTCCATCAATGCCCTCACAATTGTATCCCCTTTGGCACAGATTTCTTTCTTTTTTATGTGTGCTTCATACAATTGACTTGCTTTTTTTTCTTCTCTTTTTAGTACTATTTCTACTTACTCTACAAGCATCTGGGAGAATGTGATGTTAAGGTTTATTCTTTGTTATTTTTATGTTATTTTTCAAACAAGTTTTTATTTCCTTTCTCCTACTTGTTCCCAGTTTAAAAGAAAAGAATAAAAACAAAACCTTTATGATAAATAAGCATTGTCAAACAAAACAAAATCTCCCATTGTCGGTGTCCAAAAAAGTCTCATTCTCCATCTTGAATAAATGTATCGACACTTTGTCAAGAGATGATGGGTCATGTAGATTATAACCAATCCTCTGGAATCATGATTAGTCAGATTACAGAGCTGAAGAATTTTTAAGTCTTTTGCTTTGAAAAGAGCAAATACTCTTTTTGCTAAAGAGTTCTACTCACTTAATCCTCTATCGGTTCAAACAAGTATTCCAAGGATTCTCATAAATCATGGAATTCACTGTCCTCTCCTAGAATCCTGGCTTCCTTCAAAATATAGGTCAGGTGTGACCTCTTACAGGAGGTCTTTCCTGATCACCACCCCTGCCTCCTCTCCCCATCTGTTAGGACTCTTCTTCTCTCCAATTTGCCTTGTGACTTTGTATGTACTTAGGAATCCCTTAGATAGAATGTAAGTTCCTTGAGGACAGGAACCAAGTTATTTTTGTCTTTGTATCTTCAGCACCCAGCACTGTTATCTGGCATATCATAGACTCTAAATAAATGTTGGATTGAATTGAATTTCCCCTTACTTCTTGATCTTTATTGAATTGAGCCCTCTTTAAACGAGAGTGAGAATACATGAGAAGGGATGGATTGGACGAGAAAGGCCAGTTGTCACCCAAGTTTTCTAGTGATCCATCTGTGTGTGTGTATCTAATCATGTGTATTATTGCTTAATGTAAGCTCCTTGAGGTAGGAAATAATTTCTTTTTTTGTTTTTTTGTTTTTCTATCCCCAGGGGCTTAGGCCTGGGTACTTAATGAGATCATGTTGAATGAATGAATAAGGAATAAGAAAGGAAACATGTAGGAAAGGAGAAAATGCTTTGGATTTCTGGAAATCCACTTGAGAGAATATTATTTGGTGTCTGCAGTTAGTCTCACAATAAATAGCACAATAGGTAAGGGATTAAAAAAGATGTACAGGAAAAGGAAAAAGCCTGGCAAAGCCTGCCTTCTCCCAGACCACTGGCTCTTACCCACTGCTAGCTGAGGTAGGGTACAGCCCAGGCGTTCTGCAATCGGAGAAAGGTCCTTTAGCTTGGTTTGCTGTTTTCTTCCTTCTTCACTTATAATTTTTTCCTTCAGCCACTGATAGCACTGGGGGCAAAAAAGAGCAAAAGTTAACACCACCTAAATATCTGGTGTGAATGGTCAGATTGTTGTCTCGTGGGTTTGGTGAAAGAATTCACCCACTCAGTCTCCAAGTTAAGGAGCAGAGATTTATTTCACTGCTTGACAGTAGCTAATTTTAAGGGAATTTAGTAGAGTCAAATTAAGGAATTAATTGAAGTGGGTTAAAGTTCCAAGGGAATCTAACAAAGAGGCAGAAGCAAGAAGAAATCAAGCTGTTTGATTGTGGGCTAAAGTTCCAAAGGAGTTTAGCAGAGAGTCAGACTCAAGAAGATCATTTTGTAGGAAAGAGAAACAAAGATTAGGTGGATAGGATGGCCCATTGGCTCATGGGGATGACTCTGGGTCATTGATGGATAGTATAAGATGTGGCAGGTTCTGCTAGACTAGAAAGGCCTTGAGTGTCGTTCCAGCAACAGACTGAACTTGCTCTCTCAAGGCTTTCTAGGTAAATACAGAGAGCTTCTTTATGGAGTTGGCCACTAGGAGATGAATTCTTTGGTCATCACACTAGAAGACATCCTGAGTACCTCCTCTGCTTCCAGAGTGAAGGTAGAAAAGGAGTCAGAGGAGGCTAAGACACTGACCAAACATGGACCCAAAGCCACACTTGGCAGAATTCACCATCTAATGGGAGGGAGTTTGTTGACTCTTCCTTTTGAGGCTGGACTAAGTCCTGTGCTTTGTAACAAGGAGGAAGGCCTATCTCCTAACTGACTGTGATCCCCCAAATCTCAAAAACCATTTTAAACCTGCTGATTTTAGAGGATTTTCATTATCTTAAGGCTCAAGCCAGATTATTTTGAAGTTTTTGACCTGCTTAGCTCTATAGAGTAGAAGAATGAATACTTACATATGAACAAAATCTAATTTTAAGATGTAGGAAATAAAAATGTATATACTTCTATCTTCCCAAAGTTGTAAAAATGATGTTAGAATTAATTCCACCTTATCCCAAGGTATCAGGATGAGAAAATACTCGTTAAGACTTGAGAAGGGTCTGGATGGCACTACTGTGTAGCAGATGGACTCCGCTCTCCCTTACCAAGGCAGGGTCCCTTTGAGGGGCAGCCCAGGGAGTTCACCAGCTTTGAAGTCCGAGACGGAGACTTCAATCCTGGTGCTTCCTTGAGCTTTAGGCCCAGCGTGCACCGGGGTTAATGACAATTCTCTTCTTCTCTGGCCTTCAGTTTCCTTCTCTGGCAAATGAGGAGATCAAACCCGATGATCTCTGAGGGTCTTTCCAGTTCTAAGTTTGCAATCCTTTCAGGTAGAAGCTTTTCAAGTTCTCTTACTTTTTTGAGGGTTCCCTGTGACTAAGACATAGGTAACGATGGCATCTTTCACCCAACGTAAGAAATAGCTCTAAGCTAGAAGGAGAGTTAGAATATGTAACTCTTTCCCTTTTTTAGTGAAAATGTTAGAACCCATCCCACTGTACAAGCCCCAAGTGACTCCAGCCTCTGAATTGCTTTGGAGAAAGCATTTGCCAAGTTATAGATATCACTGACCTTTCGTTTCCCTGAGGAAATAAACAGATGCGATATTCAGCTACGGCCAGATCCCAGACACTCCACCCACACTATTTTAATGGATTACATCTTTTCACAAAATGTTTTTCATAATCAAATAAAACTTCCCAAGGACACCAACTCCCAAAGGAACACCGTAACTGTACTGTGGTTTGGTCTGCGTGAGAGTCTGCACACGTACGTGTGCCCGGTGTGCCCAGGGATAAATTTTGCTGATGGTGAATATTTTCAGGAAGAGAAAGGATGCCAGTTCCTTCACCTTTTCTTATGGGCTAATAGGCAGGCTCTTATCTGAGACAGTCAACAGTGTTTTGAGCAGAGTATATGGGAAAGACCTATTTCCCCTTCCCCAAGTTATAATAATAATTACACAATTATTTGTAATTACAATTTGCCAGTCAAAGCCCTACAGTTCTTCAGGGGTTACATTTGATGCCAGTAATTTCAGGGGGTGCAACCATCAGTGGGGAAGGCTGGACCTCCAGCCTTCCCAGACAGCATGCCCAGAAATGCTACTGGTTGCAGGAGTGTGTTCCCCTACGCTCATTTTTGTTCTTAATATGAAATCCAGTATTGGTCCAAATTAGGTGCAAACTTCCTGCTGATGTTTTCCAGAGATCCAGATCTCCAAATGGGACATAAGGGCAAATCACAAAAGGCAGAAACCCAGGAAATGTTAGAATAAAGGATCTGAGCTTGTCATTCCAGGATACACCTGCCCACATTGATAGATCCATGAGTTCACCGGTAGGTGATACATATCAATCTCTCTATACTTGTACTTTGTTTAGTTCTTTTAACATTATGTGGACACCATTGAGACATGGGTAATTTGAGCTCATTAATTAATTGACCCATCAATGAATGAATGAATGAATGGATAGATGGATGGAAAAGCATTTATTGTCTCTCCCTGTGAACCAGACCACATAATAAGTGCTAGAGTCTCCATTATAAATAAATAAGACAATTTTTGTCCTCAGAGAGTTCTTATACTGGTAGGGGAAGACAGAATGTATTAGGGAATGGTGTCTAAGGAAGCCAGAGGAAATAGTGATTTTGTCATAGTGTGATTAATATTTCCTTTTCAAAAATAGTCGCACAGATGATCAGGGCTTCTCAGAGGTTTTCTACTCAGCATCCCTTTTTGCCTGAGAAATTTGGACATGACCCTGGGCGCGCGCGCACACACACACACACACACACACACACACACACACACACATACACACACACACACACACATATATAACGGGTGTATAAATCAAACATTGGCTGATAATAAATCATAACTTAATGACTCCCCCCTCCCCCCCCCCACTCGGTTACGAGACTCTATCTGTGTTTGAGAATGGCAACCTAAGAGACTGGGGATTAGATTACCGATTTCAGACTCCAGTTGGGAGCTGAGGAGGGGAGGATACACACTAGGAAGTGTTCAGGTGGGTGGTGCCATTCTTCATGGGCACTGCTTTTCAGCACGTTCCTGCCCTTCAGTGCCCTTTGGGTGACTCCGACTTGCATTCTTAGGTGGCATGCCGTGACTCACACACGACATCCTCAGAAGAATGTTGTTAACCAAAAATAGAAGTCTTTGTTTCAGAGAAATGTTTAAGGTCATGACAAGTAAGTTGCCATAACTGCAGAGTCACATGCCCACTGGCACAGGCCAGTGAGAATAACGTACAAGCCTCTGGAGAGCATCCTTGAAGGCTTGAGAAGGGAACAAGAAGATTTCTCCATAGGATTTTCTCTAATAGGTCACACAATTGGCGGAGAAGGATGGAGAAGGCACTTCTCTGGCAGACCAAGATGCTTCCTTAAAGATTTCCTTCTAACCAAGTGTCTTTTATGATTTTATTATCATTTTGTGCAGATTTTTCTGAAATAGACTTTTCTACTCCTAATTCCTCTCTTCTCCTCCAGGATCCTCTAGATATCTTAAGCTCCTATTCTCTAAATAAATGCCTTAAACTCAATGTGTCCAAAATGGAACTCATTGTCTTCCCCTTATCCCCAATTCCCCCTTCTCCCCTATCAAGAATACCACCATCCTCCCTGTCTCATGACCTCCTCGACTCCCCATATCCAATAAGCTGCCAAGTTCTGTCAATTCTGCCTTCAAAACATCTTTCCCATAATCCTCTTTTCTCCTCTGCCATGCCCTGGTACAGACCCTGATCACCTCCAAACTGGACTGTTGCAGTAGCTGCTGGAGGGTCTGTCTGCCCCAAGTCTCTCCCCACTCCATAGCCCATCCTAATTTAAATCCAACTCACTTACATGTCATGCTATCACCTCCCTGAGTTTCTCTTCCCAGAACAAAAGACAACAACAAGAGGTCACTTAAGAAGCCCGTCCAGTGTCCCAGAGCTTCCCCCACTACTTGGGCGATGGACGTTATTCTGAGTTTCCACACTTTCGTGAGTCCTTCCCAGTCCTGTTTACCTGTGCACGTTATGCTGCATAACTGTTGCACATGTAACGATTGTAGTCATTTTGGCGATATTTCTACCCAGTAGGCACTGGCTGAATCAAAAGATTCCACCATTACTTTTATAGCATTCTGACCCCTTTGTTTGGCCCTGGATGCATTAATCTAATTTTATGGTTCTAGGAAATCTGGTTTGCAATAAAATAGCTTTAAGCCCATTATGTATAGTACACGGTTAATTGATTTCTCAGCATACAACATAGGGGTCACTCTAGATGGAGCATCTCAACCACCTCAAGGTGTCCATTGGCACGACTGGCCATAGTGGCTTGTTGGCCGGCCTCCAGCTCTATTTATTTGAGTGACTGCCATCTAATTTTTATTCCTCCTCATTTCCCCATTCCCTCTCAGAGGGGCTTCATATTTTAATTTTGCCTCATTTCCTGATTGAGTTATCAGTCATGAGCTGTGACCATGTGCTGAACACTCGAGTCAATCATTTATGTAGCCTAGAAATTTCCCTGGTGCACTGAAGGGCTCTCCACAAACCTGTTTTCGGATCATCTAGATTTTTTTTTTCAGCTAAGAAGTTTCCCTTGTGCTTATTGCCAAGGAAGCTTCAGTGGGCATTAAGTCTGCTTTGTAAAAGTATCACGGAAAGTGATTCTCAAGGGGCTTTTGGACTCAGCAAACCAAAGACATGTGTGTGTGTGTGTGTGTGTGTGTGTGTGTGTGTGTGTGTGTGTGTGTGTGTGTGAGAGAGAGAGAGAGAGAGAGAGAGAGAGAGAGAGAGACAGAGAGAGACAGAGAGAGACAGAGAGAGACAGAGACACACAGAGACAGAGACACACAGAGAGAGAGAGAGAGAGAAAAGACAGAGAGAAACAGAGAGAGAGAGACAGAGAGAGAGAGAGAGACAGAGAGACAGAGAGACACAGAGAGAGACAGAGACAGAGAGAGACAGAGAGAGACAGAGACAGAGACACACAGAGAGAAAGAGAAAAGACAGAGACAGAGAGAAAGAGAGAGAGAGAGAGAGAGAGAGAGAGAGAGAGAGAGAGAGAGAGAGAGAGAGAGACACAGAGAGAGAGAGAGAGAGAGAGAGAGAGAGAGAGATACAGAGACAGAGAGAGAGAGAGATTTTCACTTTTATTGTGGCAGCAGCTTCTGAACAACTTATTTCTGTTATAGTTTGAGGTCCACAAATCACCCCAAACAATGACTATCTTCTAACCTCACTCACCTGCCCCGGGAAAAGTGGGTCTGTCATGGGTAGATAAGTAAACTGGGAACCAGGAGACAAAAGTTCTCATTTCATCTTCACTTCAGAATATCTCCACCTTGGTCTGTTGCTTAACCCCTCTATGACTCAGTTTCTCTTTCTCTAATAATCTTTGCCCTTCCTTATCTCCCAAGGATATTTTAAAGACAGAATTGAAGGTTCTGTGGTCTCTTGTTGCTCACAAGAACCTTGATTCTTGGGCTTTGCATTTAAATTCCTAACTTGTTCTTAGCTTATTCAGGGATAGGGAGCAGGGATTTAGGATTTCATTGGTAAAGGGAATTTCTTCTCTTCAAGTTCTTTTTATAGAGTTTTTATCAAGTTAAATTCCTTGACCAGGGTCACACAGTCTATGTCGGAGGGGAGACTTGAACCCATGACTTTGAGCTTTGAGACTGACACATTATTCACTGTGCTAAACTGCCTTACTATTTTTGTCCACAACAATCCAAAAGACTTTTGAGCTCCGAGATTTGGGATAATTTGCCTAAGAGTATCAAAGTAGACATTCCCTAGCCCCAGAGAGACTATGCTGGGTCTTTAAGGGTGAGAAGGAGTAGGGACAATTGATTTCTCAGGTTTCATAGGCACAAGGGAGAGTAAATAACATAGTCTTGATTAGGGAAAGTACATCATTACACAATTTAAATAACTGTAGAATCTCACTTGACCTGAGCAATTCATGAAACAATTTAGATGGAGGGGAAAGGTCAGTTTTAGGTTCAGGCTTCTCATTAGGATGTGCTTTGGTTATCCATATTTTAAAGATGTTCCTTAGGTTTTTGGCCACATTTTAAATGAATACCGTGATTTTTCATGTCATTACATATTGTTTCAAGGCAAGAAAATATTTTTTAAACAATTGAAATGAAGAAAAAGGGAGGTCCCAAATCATCACCATAATTCACAAGATGTGCTTAACTCATAGGTTAAATGACTTGCCCAAGATCATACAGACAATATCTCAGGAAGATGACTCTTCCTGACTGCAAGTCCGTACTCGACTCACTTTACATTCTAGCTAGCTACCTATAGTAGGTGCTTAATAAATGATTTCTCCCTTCCTTTGGCTTCCTCACTGCTGATGAATATCGAACTAGTACTCCACTAAAAACATTAAACCTTATTCAAGTAAATTACTTTTTAGCCATGTTTCCATTTTGAAATTTTTGAATCCAAGTACAAGTCTTTACATTTATAATTTTAAAAATTACATCTTATTCGATTTAGTCCAATGTTTGGCTCACTAAGATCTTTTCAAATTCTATTTCAGACACCTACCAGCTACCTCTCCCTTCTAGCATGTCATCTAGCAATTTGAACAGGATAGTTTCACGCAAGTCATGGATAAAGCCACTAAATGGAGCAGAACCAAGCACGGCTCCACCCCTCAGAAAAATCTTCCCAAATTATTATTGCCTATATTTGTGATAAGCTAATTCTACAGTGTCACGTATATCAAGTTGTACTGTTTCCAAGTCCATATATCTTGATCTTTTCCATGAAAATGGCCTGAATGATTGACTTTTCCAAATGCTTTTCCAAAAATCTAGATAAATTCTAAAACAGTAGTTCTTGATGTTGAATCTCCTTGATACTTTGGTGGAACCTAAGGATGGCTTCTCAGAGAATAATCTTTTTAAATTCATGAAATGAAATTCATAGAACTACAAAGGAGAACAATTATCTCTATCTATATCAGATGCTATTAGAACATGTGTCAAAATCGCCAGGTAGAAAACCCTTATCTAAAACATTCTTTGGACGTACCAGTTGAGTAACCTTCCTAAAAAAGGAAGTCATGTTAATCTGGGTTAATGTGGGTTATTGGCTCTTTGGGGCCTCAGCTTTCTTTGCTGGGTGTTTACTAGTCATAGGATGTCTTAGAATTTCTCCAGAAATGTCTGTTTTGTCAAGAAAATTGTCTGCCAGGAGAGGAAATGACAAACCACCCCAATATCTTTCTCAAGAAAACCCCAAATGGGGTCACAGAGGCAAACAAAAACTTACATGCTTTTCATATTATAAGTATAAAAAGATGTCACTGTGGTCCTAATGTGGAAATCCATCAAACTCAATAATAACAATTGTAGAAACAATTGTAGGGTTATGGGTAGGACTTAAGGGGAGGCTAATATTAGGGAGAAAATAGTTGGAATCAAAGTAAACTTCCTGATCATGAAAAAGAGATTAAAAGGAAAAACAAAGTAAAACAAAGAACTAGAATCTAAATAGGAATGCCCATCAATCAGGGAATGATTCAACACACATGGTAGTAAATAAATATAATGAGTAAAAAATGACAAAAGTGAAGATTTTGGAGAATATTGGATGGTATCAATTGATACAAAGTGATGTGAGCATAGCCATGAAAACAACACATATACATATATCTGCATACATATATATACATATACATATATATGCATACATGTATATACATATACATATGCATGCATACATTATATGTGCATACATATACATATATATGCACACATACACACACACACACATATATATATATATATATACATACACAATAACAACACACTATAAGGACAACAATTCTGAAAGATATTAAGAACTCTGATCTAAAGCGGTAGCTAACCATAGTTCCAAAGGACCATGATAAAATTTGTTATTGAGGACCAGGTTATGGGTTCAAGGTCCATAAGCATATACAGTGGTCATCAAAAACATTTCTGCCTAGCCCACTAGAATTCCTCTTTGACATAATGTGACCTGGTTCTTTTTCCTATTGCTAAAAAATACCAAATCTATACCTAGTTGAGATTACCCACTTGCACAAAATGTAGAAAAACTATAACAATTATAATGCTAATAATTACAGCTTTCAAAAAATAGAATGTGTTGCCTTGCATATCACAACATTGTAGGAGTCTGAATGGCTTTTGTGTTGGGGATACAGTTGATGATATCTACGTTTTGGACCAGGGATGGATCAAGTGTTCTTTAAGGCCCATTTGGACTTTGGGCTATGTTTCTGTAGTTGTAATTTGAGCTCTGAGTTGCGGTAATTATGGTAGAAATAGTCCACAGAGCTGGAGGAAGCTTCTCTAGAAACTTCCCTCCTTACCTACCACCAGAAAAGTGATGAATTCTGGGGCATGAGGGAAGAGAGCAAACATGTCCAGCAGATTTAGAAGCTAGCATGTCACTTGTCTTCCTGCAAAGCTAATGTCGCTACCATTTAATTCTTCCTCCCCTTAGGCCATTGGAAGAGAAGTTTCCTTCATAAAAGTCATAGAAAATACCTTGAGGGATGCTCTGGAGCTTTCAGGCACACCGTTGCCATATTTCCCTGAGATGATCCCACAGGCGAGGGGGGACCAGGTCATTGCTCCAACCCCTAGGGGAAAAATAAATACAAATGGAGCTTACATAAATAATCAGTGTGAACTTTTAAATGGGATATTTTTAAAGCAAAAATCTTACATGATATTTAATTTTCATTATGGCAAATCTCTCTAACACAAACACATATTTTTCATTAACATGACCAGACTCAGGTCAAAGACCACCTCCTACATAAAGCCCTTTGATGTTCCCTCCAACTTCCAGTACTTTCTCTGATAATTATTTATTTAGATTTTTTGGACTAGGTAAAAGAGGCGATTCTTTATCTCAATTGTTACTTAGCCTTAATCACAGAAAGGGCTGTTTCCTTGGTCAAACTGATACCCGTTGAAGACTTTAGCTTAAAAAGGCCAAGGTCTCCCACAGTATCCAGGGCCATCTCCAGTGGTCCTGATCTGTGTCTGACCACTGGACCCAGATGGCTCTGGAGGGGAAAGTGAGGCAAGTGACCTTGCACAGCCCTCTCTCACTTTAATCCATTTCACTTGTAAGTCATGATATCACCTCACTGATGTCCTGGTCTTCTTTGACAACAAACTACAGCCATGGATTTTAACGTCTCCTTCGGGAGAGAGTTCTTGAAGTGGATTTATGACTTTATAGAGAATTTTTATACTGTTTATAAAATGCTTAAAATCTGTTAGCAGGAATCTGTTGGCTCACTGAATCTTATATGATTCTCAAATGCAAAAATGGTTACATTTTCCCATTTTTATTGATTGCAATCAATGAATTCGCAAGTATTTAGTAAGTCCTACTATGTGCCAGGCACTGTCCTAGGGGCTGGAAAACTCAAGTAAAAAAAAAAGGCAGTCAAGCTTATATTCTATTAGGAGCTATTATTGTTTTATGGGAAATTTCGCTTAGGAAAACTTCTATCTTCTATTCAGCTTATCATTTATGAAGCTCTCTCAATTAATCAGTCAATTGAGCATTTGTTGAATAAGTGACATGCGCCAGATACTTTATTGTATACCAGGAAGACAAAGACAAAAATGAAAATCCCTGTCCTCAGGAAACTTAAATCCTACTGAGGAAGACTTCCGGCACATATTGAAATACAAAAGAAACTCATACTAATTTTGCAAGGAACTTCTAGAAGCTGGAAGGATCATGGAAGTGTCCATGTATGAGGTGGTCTTTGACATTAGTGTTGAAGGAACTGAGGGATGTGAATGAAACCTAGAGACTGTTAAGGAGGAAATAGTAAGGTACCATTTTTCTTGATGATCAAGTCTATAGATATGGCTTCTTCCAGTTTTTTTGGTATAAAAATATAAAAATCCATGGATTTTTTTGCCTTGTGAAAAAATCTTCAACTCATGTAAAAGCTTTCAGACAGACATGTCAGATCCAATCATGTTCTAATCTTTAATAAACCCAAACTTTAGCCTGTTGTCTGATAACTCAGAATGAGTTCACTCACTCATTTGGCAAATACTCATGAAATATCTCCTGCATGCAAGGAATTGTGTTCAGAGCTATTCATAAGGTGATTACTTGCAACACAAACATCTTGTTTGTGACAAGATGTCACCTTACTTTATCCCTGTGAAACTCCTTGACTCAGGTGGATATTGTGACCTGCATTCTTAATGAAGAATAATTATGAAAGTATTTTAGTGATTCTCTTTTATGTACATAGAGTATCCACACCCTTGCCCTCCTCTTGGCTGAGAGAGAATGAATGAACTCCACTCTATACATTACCTATCTTGTGATATAGTTCCGGTAATTGTACCTCCACCTTCTCTCTTTGGAAAAGATGGTACTCGGCTTGTTCACATACTGGTGGAATCATGTTGAACTGTCTTGCTACAGAATAAGCTTCCTATTAACAAAATAAGAAAAAGAAGAAGAAATCAGGTGATGGAATCATTGTAACCTACATATGTTAAATCAGGGTAGACTGCCTGATGATGGACAAGGGATTTGACTTCTTTGGGCTTTTCAGGTGAAATGAAGAGATTGAATGACTTCAGGGGGTTTTAACCTCAGGTACTTGGACTTATCAAAATTTATTGATGCCTGTATTTTTTTTTGGTCCAACTTCCTTATCTTTTGTTTTTAAGAAACTGAGAGTTAAGGGAGGGAAAGACATTTCAAGTGACTTTCTCAGTGTCACATAGAGAGCAAAAATCAGAGGCAGGATTTGAGTCAGTCCTATTGTCATGCAGCATACTTCTGAAAGTCTAAAGTTTAGGAAAATCCAAAGAAGGGGTCTCCTTGACAAATGTAGTAACTGCATATGGGTGGAGAGTCAAGGGAGGCTCTCACAATCCATAATAAAAGGACAATGTGACAAATTTTAAAAAAAATTAATGGTATTGGAAGAGGATACAACCTCATCTTCAACCATGATGTTTTCATAATAAACACCACCTTAGTTCAGTTGTTTTATCTTCCAGTCATCATTGGGTCCAACCTTGTCTGAGATATTATGTGCTTGTACTTGATCTATCCATGGTTAGGATTACAGGATGGGAAGTCCCTGAGCCTCTCTTTTTAGCCAGTTTCCCTTTTGAAATTTTTGAATCCAAGTACAAATTACATTTGTAATTTTAAAATTACATCTTATTTGATTTAGTCTGATGTTTGGCCTGCTAAGATCTTTCCAAATTCTATTTCAGATACCTACCAGCTACCTCTCCTTTCTAGCATGCCATCTAGCAATTTGAACAGGATAGTTCACGCAAGTCATGGATAAAGCCACTAAATGGAGCAGAACCAAGCACTGCTCCACCCCAGAAAAATCTTCCCAAATTATTATTGCCTATATTTGTGATAAGCTAATTCTACAGTGTCACATATATCTAGTTGTACTGTTTCTAAGACCATATATCTTGATCTTTTCCATGAAAATAGCCTGAATGATTTGCTCAAATGCTTTTCCAAAAATCTAGATAAACTCTAAAACAGTAGTTCTTGATGTTGAATCTCCTTGATACTTTGGTGAAACCTAAGGATGGCTTCTCAGAGAATAATCTTTTTAAATTCATGAAATGAAATTATAGAACTACAAAGGAGAACAATTATCTCTATCTATCTATCTATATCAGATGTTATTAGAACATTTGTAACTGAGTTGAAAATCGCCAGGTAGAAAACCCTTATCTAAAACATTCTTTGGACGTACCAGTTGAATAACCTTCCTGAAATAGGAAGTCGTGTTAATCTGGGTTAATGTGGGTTATTGGCTCTTTGGGGGCTCAGCTTTCTTTGCTGGGTGTTTACTAGTCATAGAATGTCTTAGAATTTTTCCAGAAATGTCTGTTTTGTCAAGAAAATTGTCTGCCGGGAGAGTAAATGACAAACCATGCCAATATCTTTCCCAAGAAAACCCCAAATGGGGTCACAGAGGCGAACCAAAACTGTGAGCTACAGAAGAGAAAGATATCTCGTTATTAGTGGAGGGAGTGTCTCCACATGGAGTTTCCGACACTGAAAAAAATCACAATATGTATGTATGAATAGGTACATCGGACATGTAGGTGAATACATGTGTGTGTAAGTGTGTAAGAGAGAGAGGAACAGAGATACAAATACAGAGTCAGAGACAGAGAGAACTGAGAGCAACAGAGAAAGACAGGGAGACAGAGAGACAGATAGACAGATAGAGATACACATAGGAAAGAGAAAGAAAGACAGAGAGACAGAAAGAGACAGAGAGACAGATAAACACAGGAAAGAGAGAGACAGAGACATAGAGACACAGAGATGGAGACAGAAAGACTGTAGAGCGACAGAGACAGTCAGAGTCAGAGAGATAGAGAGAGAGTTTGATAGATCTTCTGGATGAACAAACCTTTGAAAACAAAAATACTGTAGCAGCAGCGTCATATATTTAATACTTAGGGCAAGGGATCTTTTTAGATCTGGTCAGAAAAAGCCATGTCCGTTCTCCAAGTTGTGAGTAAGGTGGATCTCCTGTAAGGCCTATATTCCATGTTTGATGGAACAAAGACCCTAGACATGTTGTCACAGTAGTCGAAATCAGATAGACAACACTCAAGACTTCCCCTAAAATTGTATGATTCATCCTTCTTTTGGCAACACAATTGGGGTTAAGTCACATAGCTGGCGAGTCTTTAAGCCTCTGAGGCTGGATTTGATCCTCCTGACACCAGGGCTGGTGCTCTTTCCACTGCGCCATCTTGTTGTCCCAGACACAGTTCTCAGGGATAACAAACACATCACTGGCTAAAAGTGACCGTTTTTCTCCCCCATGCTATAATATTCTTAAGCAACATGGTTGTTATGTCATACCGCTTATGTTTATTTTTAAGAAACTTATATAACCCCATAACATAAATCAGGTGAACCCCGATATTCCCGTTAACTTCCTAGTAACAAAGATCAATCAACATTTGGCCATGACAGACTGACTTCCCATATGCTTATCTCTTTTATTTTTTGTTCTCTGTAATAAGATTAGTTTTAAGAAAAGAAAAGAACCTTCTCCCGATGCTGAATCATGAAGGGATTAACTGCTTGAGGTATTGCCATTTTCACGGTTAAACTTGATTTTGATGGCAATGTATAGAAATGGATTTTGACGCTTACTGGTTAATGGTGAATCAGTCTTTGAACCTCTCTGTGCTTGAGGCAACGACCCATCCACTTACTATGTCTCAGATAGAATGGAGCTTCCCTCGATGGCAGAGGGAATTCCCACACTAGGAGGGTTCCCACACAGATAGAAGACACAAATCATTTAAAAAATCACACTAAGATTTCAGTAGATGATTTGTATAGAATAATACATTTTTTTAAAGAAACCTGATGGCTCTTTCAAAGAAGAAGTCAAATTACCATAATCTCCATAGCACTCCACCTGGATGTACCCCAGTACATGGCCATTCCTTGGTTGATCACATGGGTCATCGCTCGGACAATTTCTGCAAAAGATCAAACACATGTGCACCCTTTGGGATCTAATTCTTCTCAAAGTGTCAGAGTTACCAAAGCTGCTTTTTCTTTCATCCCCACTAATGTAATAAAACTGTAGTCTCTGAGATCACTTCCTGCTCTAAATCTGAGATCCCGGAATAATAAAAAGTTTAATGAAATAACGTGGATTGATGGCTTGAAGACAATCTAATATAAAGCAATTACTGGGACGTACACAGGAGCAGGGTATTTAGAGATGGAAGATGAAGAAACTGAAGCTCACATTTGTCAAGACTAGATGATGGTGCTTATAATACATCCCATTTATATGTCAATGAACTCTGCCTAATTTTCAAAGCCCCTCCAGCAGGAAGGAGACCTGTCCTGGAGCCCCCTCGGGCCCCTGCTGGTGGTCTGATCCAAAATGACTATTTATTCTGAATGGACTTACCTGTGATGGGTAAGTTAGTTCTCCCCAGTAGGAAGAAAACTTCTAAAGAATAGGAATCGTTTCATTTTTGGCCTTTATATCCCTTAGCAATGGCACACCGATTAGTAGCCCAATCTGTGTTGGTTGAACTGAATTAAATTGAATCCATGACTTTAGAGAGTTATAATATACTTTCTTTACTCATGAGACAGGTAGTGTGGATATTTCCATTTTTACTGAAAACTGTTCTCCAGAGAGATTACGTCACAGCCCAGAGTCACACACCAGAATAAAGGTTGGAGCAGGAACTCGACTCCAGACTTGGGGCATAGAATAATTTGGTCAGTTAGCCAGTTGGATATAGCAAAATCAAGGCACAGAAATCGATCTCCTGACTCCAGGTCCAGAGTTCTCTCCCTATCTCCGTTCCTTGAGATCCCTTCCAGTTCTAAAACCCCTTGCTTCTGTGATCCCATATATGCTAAACAACTTCATTCTACTGGTGACTCTGGTGATGAAGAGACAGCCTACAAAGAAGCTTGGTGTGTGGACATAAAGTCAGCTTTGTGGTCAAAGGGCCTGGGTCCCAATTCTGGCTTTGCCACTTAGTACCCATTTTCCCTCCAGATCCCGAGTTCTTCATCCATACAATAAGAGACTTGGATATAAGATCTTTTTCTCCTGGAGGCTGAGAGCCTTCCTCAGTAAGAATTAAAAATTCCCTTTTCATCTCCTCCTCCTTGATACAAGTTCAATGAAGATTACTCAACACACGTGTACATAGTTTAGGCAAAAACCTTCCAGAATCCTTGGATATATCATCAAAAAGTAGAAAATGAAATGAGTACCAGGCACTTTAGGGAGGAAAGCATTTAGGATCAGTATTCAGCAATTATTGATGCATGATTCAGTCACGGGGCAATTTTTGTATAGTTAAGCATTGTGTGAAAAGAGGCAAATCATTGTTTGTTGAAATTTTACGATGCTCTTAAATTCAGGTAATAACTTTATTTTTTATTTTGACTCCTCTCCAGATTTCAAAGTGAACATTATGTGCCCATGATTCAGCATCTTTTAAATCATCTACACATCCACAAATGCAAAATCAAGATAGGTCATGTCTGCGTTATATTAGAAAATTTGGCAAATCAATACAGTACTCTCTAATATAATGCAATTAGGTTTACATTGGGAGTTCTAGCACTTTAATGAGAGTGTTTATTACAAAAATATCACCTAAGTACCAATTCAGAACGCCATAATTTTTCAAAATCAGCTACTTTTGTACAGATAAAAGGCTTGCATTTGGATTTCAAGTAATATGCTTTCCTTCTTTCTGAAGAAAGTTATTATGACATGAAAACTACTTGGGCAATCTTGCTAGAAAAGGTACCTCTGTTTCATTCTGGAGGGGGTCCAAAAAAAATTGGACCTGGAGTTGGCCAAGTAGAGTCTCATGAATACTATAAAATTCAACCTTATGGAAATTCAGCGTGCCAGGTTCTGGTCAAAGGATCCATTTGAAATGTCCTTAAATCTTCAAATCTCAGAAACTTGCTATTGCTTGGTATTTTCATGTCCTGTTCATTCCAGTTGATAGCATATGTTATTTCATAGCTTACAGTCACATGCCAGAGTAAAGGCTGGAGCAGGATCTTACCTCCAGACCTGGGGCAATTTGGGCAATGTTATCCAGGTGGAAATTCAAGACTCAAAATTAGGTCTCCAGAGATCTCTACCTATCTCTGTTCCCTGGGGTCCCTTCCAACTCTGAAATCTTTAGATTCTGTGATCCCACACATGCTAAACAATTTCATTCTACTGGTAACTCTTTTTTTTTTTTTTGCTGAGGTAATTGGGATTAAGTGACTTGCCCAGAGTCACACAGCCAGGAAGTGTTAAGTGTCTGAGATCAGATAGGGCTGGTGCTCTATCTACTGCATCACTAGCTGCCCCCTGCTGCTAATGACTCTTAAGTATTGGATGATGAAGAAACAGTCTACCTTGTTAGAAGCCCTGTAGCTTCCCCTCCTTTTCCATATTAAGGATCACTATTCAAAACTTTAAAGAAACTTGGAAGTTGTTTCTAGCCCACTCCCCTCTTTTTACAGATGAGGAAATTAGACCATATCTGTTACTTTTTTATTCTTCAAAATCTAAAATTACCAATGGCAGAAAATATCTCTTTGACCCATTTTAGCCGTACTGTGGTTATTTCATTTGGAGAATTAAAAAGGAATAGGAGACCCATGCTGGCTATCAAGTGACTGGGACTCAATGACATTTTTCTAAATGGCAGACAGTGGGATGGAACAAAGCTCTCCACTTCATCCTTCTCTGCAAGGGATGTCAGGAGCTGCTCCGGTTTTCTCGAACCAAACTTTGCTCTGAAACTTCCTAGTAATTGATTTCACTGGGAATTGTAGGATGGAAATGGTCCAGGCTTGCCGAGGCCTGCTGATTCCGTGCTCCCCAAGTAGGAAAATGAACTCGCGTCCTAAAATTCTTTAGCTGAGCTCAGCACAGACAAGCAGCCATGTGGGATGGGCTCCTGCTGGCCTGGAGGCCTTGGGGAATCTCATTTCTAATTTGGTTACAAGTCACAAACTGGGTTGGAATTTTGTTCTAAAGTAGGTCAAACAAACATCACGCTCCCATGATGTCAGGCTACTCGGAACTGTCAAGGGCTGGAAATTCAATCAATCAGCAACACTGAGGTTCTACATAGAGGGTTACTGAAGTAAATCTAACTGATTCCACACCAACTAGGTATATAGCAAGAGACAATTTAGATGGCGTCAAGAAGACTGGGATTCAAATTTTGCCTCTGACTGTGTAACCATAAACAAGTTCATAGGATCTTAGGTCTGGAGCTAGAAGGGACCTTGAAGGCTCATCTTCCAGAAGAAGAACTGAGACCAAGCAAGTCCAACAAGTTGCCCAAGATTACATGGATTATAAGTGTCAGAGGCAGCGTGTGAGTCTCACTGTACAGAAAGGAAACTGGGATCTGTTGAGGTACTGTCCATGATCACCCAGGATTTGAACTCATGACTCTTGATGTCAGGGGCACCACTTTGCCTCATACCATGTCATCCTTTCTTGCCCTTTTCTTTCTAAAGAAGGGTTTCTGAGATGCTACACAACATTGGAAGTATCACATTTAAAAGTCTCTTTTCCTGATGATTGTTCACATATCATCGGCGATGAATTCCTGTAGGAAGAGGCTTTTTATAACAGGAGTCATAAAAACAATGAGCCAGGAGGTCAAAAGCAGGGACAGTAGAAAGGACATTGGAGTACTGCCTTTGAGCCTTAACTACCTGTGTGATCTCTACTTACCTATCCTGAGCCTCAGTTTCCATATTTGTAAAGTGAGTGAGGTAGACCAAATAACCTCTGAGGACCCTTTAGCTCTTGATCTATGGTTCTATGAACTGACTTCTCATTCAGGCTCTGTTATTAATTAGATGTATGACATTAGAAAGTCGTCTTTTCTCTCTAGGATTTGGTATCAAGATCAAGATAATACCCAGCTTAAAACAGGGATTCAAGGTTGCAAAGCACTACCCTGGGAAATAGATGCTATTATTGTCCCTATTTTAGAGATGGAAAAACTGAGGTTGAGAGAGATTCATTGACTTGCCTAGGGTCACAGAGCTAGAAAGTGTCCAAGGTCACTCAGGTTTTGCTGGCCTCAGGGTCAGTTTCCTAGCCACCATGCCCTCAGCTGCCTCAGAAGGTATATGCTTTCCAAAGACTCCAACCCCCAAACTCTTGGTACGTAGCTGCTGTCTTTCAATCTGGGAGATGACACGTTTTTTCCCTGCTCTATTCTATGGCAGGATTGGGGGAGGAACATTTGAGGTCAATGGGCTGGACATCCCTTAATTTACAGATGAAGCCTTTGAGTCTCAGATAGGTGACTTGCTCAAGATCACATGGCTAAGTGGTTGAGCCAGGCTTTCTTCCCCAAATCCAACGCCCTGCTCCTCATTCAGCCCTTCTCCTGTACCTGTCTTCCTGAGAACAGAGATGCTGTCATTTAGAAGCTCGAGAGTCCCATTGGTGAGAATTGATGACTATTTATCCAATGGGGAAAGGGTTGCCTTGGAAGGCACTTCACTGGAAGCCTTCAAGTAGAAGCTGCATATGGACTTTGGAGTAGCTGGGTGATAAGGAGTACTAGATTTTCAAAGTACTGAGTTCAAATCCTGCCTCAGGTATTTCTAATTATGTGAGCCTGGATGAGTTAAACTGTGAATCTCGACCCCATAAGGCATCTTATAACTGAATGTGGGGGTCACAAATATTTGGTAACAGCAAAAGGTTTCTGAAAGCTCTCTATCCTGTGATATAAAATATCTCACCAAGATTTAATTCTTCATGTAAAAATATCTATCTCATTAGCAAGCAAATTTGCTTTTGTCTTTAGGAAATGGTAAAATTATATGTTTTAAAACAAATTTCTTTATGATTTACTATCAATAAATACTAGGTTTATATGCCTATTTTATATAACCATTTTATCTAGGGTCAAGTAAAAATTTCTTAGAGAAAAGGGGTAGAGACTGGAAAAGGGTTAAAACTCCCTGAGTTATATGACCTCTCTCTAAAAGCCTCACCTTCCTTATCTATAAAATGGGAATAAATAATAACAGCACCTACCTCCCAAGGCTGTTGTGAAGATCAAAAGAAATACTATATAAAGTGTTTTATAAACCTTAAAGTTCTCTAATAACACTAGCTATTAACAGAGTGGGGATTCCTTTCCTGGCTTGGGTTGGACTAGGAGACAGCTGGAGTTCCTTTCAATCCTTTGAACATTTCACATCACATTTTCTACTATTATTTTGCTGTGGTACAAGTCAGATTTTCTATGTGCTTTAATCATTAAGACCACAAGAGGGTAGCATTGCAAAAAGAAAAAAAAATCACTTTCCTAGCTCCCGCACAATACCGCCTAAAAATTAGATTCAGATTCTAGAACTGCAGGATTGAAAAGGTCCTAAAAGTATTATTTATTTAGTCCATTCCTTTGTCTTAAAAGAAGGAAAAGATCATACTGTGTTCAAATTATAGAGATGAGAATATAGAAGGGTCTCCCAAAAACTTGAAGAGAAGATGGGCCTCTGTTTCCCCATCTGTAAGAGGAGGGAGTTGGACCATGATCCTTAAGGGGCCTCTAAGTTCTGGGAGATCTTTAAATTGTCAAATCCCAAAGTTTCAAGGATATTAATTATTCTCTTCAATACTTGTTTTTGTTTTTATTTTTGGAGAAACTATAATCCACTAGATTTTAAAACTTCCATCTGCCCTAAATCCTTTAAGCCTCTGAACAAATTACAAAGGGATCACATGAAAGAGGTAGTGTGCCCAAATGGAGAGGGTCCTGGACCTAGAATCAGGAAGATGAGTTTGCATCAGAGACTTATTAGTTGTACGACCCTTGGCAATTGCGATAATGGCAATAACAAAACAACAACTATTAGTGTTTACTAAGTGTTTTAAGATTTACAAACATTCATTTGATTTGATCAAATCATGAAACCTTTCCTAGCTTCAGTTTTCTCATGTGTATAATGGGAATAAGGGTAGCAATACTACCACTGGCTTTTAAGGACCCCCTTGCCCTCAGCTGTGTGTGTGTGCCTTTTATCTACAAGTACCTTGCATTTACTTCTTAAATAGTTTGTGAATTTTGAGGGTAAGACGTATACTAATTATTTACAATGTATGTATCTATGTGCATACATATATATATATATATATATATATATATATATATATATATATATATATATATATATATATATATATATCTGACTTAAATGTGTACAGATTTTATCCCTCAATATAATGTTAGCTTCTTAATGGAAGAGAATACTTGATTTTTGTCTTTGCATCTCCTACACTTGTCAGAAAGTAGGTGCCTAATAAATATTTGTTGCTACATTTTTTTTTGCTTGCTTAATAATGCATATCATAAACCTCATAAGGCTCAACTGACTTTTTCTAAACTAGTATCTTTATTTTATGGGTCTTCAGGGAGTTTGAGAGGTAGCCCAGACCACAGAAAGGTCCCCTGTTATAGATGGCCTTTGATGAGCCTTTGAATATTTATTATAAATAGAAGGTCTTCCTTCCTCCTTTCCCCATGGCTCCCTCCAATTCTGTTTTTATGAAGATAGCAAAAGTAATAATTTTCACTTCATCCTTCCAATGGGCTACTTGGCAATCATTTCTCCTCACCTACTATTCCCCAGAGGAAACAGGAGTCTAGTTTCATGGGATTTCAAAATTTGAGCTAGAAAGGACCTTGGAGGTTATCCAATCCAAAGTTTTCATTTTCTCTGGGGCCCAAAGAAGGCTTGAATTTCCCCAAATCCCACAGGAAGCACTGAGAGCAGTATATAAGTTTAGTTGTATCCAACACTTTGTGACCACGTTTGGAGTTTTCTTGGCAGAGACACTGCAGTTGGTTATTTCCTTCTCCAGCTCATTAACAGATGAGAAAACTGAGGTAAACTGGAGGAAATGACTTTCCCAGGCTCAGATAACTAGTAAGTGTCTGAGGCTGGATTTGGACTCAGTAAGAAAGGTCTGATTCCAGGCTCAATGCTTTATCCACCTAGTTGCCCCTAAAATATGATTAATTATCCTAAACAAAGAGAGGTATTAAGGGATCAAGTCTCACATCTGGCAAATCTGGTATGACCCTGAGCAAGTCATGGTAACTTCCCATTGTCTCCGAGACTGTCTTGATGTTCAAAAAGAAATCCCGCAATGCACCAGTGGGGAGAGAACATAGGTGGTGAGTCACCGGATGTCCCTGACTAGTCAGACTGAGCCAAGACTGTTCCATTGTTTTGTTGGTTTATGATTAGGAAGGTCGCAGCTTCGTTGGAGTAGAAAGAACCTTGAATTTTGAAATTGGGGGCCATATATCTGAATTGTAACTCGAGGATACACTGCCATAGTGACTCTGAAAAAATTAATTAAATCCTCTGGCTCTTGATTTTTTTTCCTCCATAAAATGAGAGTAGTTTGCTCTTAGATGTGGAGCTTGAAAGGTCCTAAGGGCCCATTATCCTAGAGGTATCAGTCTGCCACAAAAGGCCCGCAACAGTCCCAGGTGTTCCCTGAACTAAATTAAAGAGTAATTGGGAAATATTGAACAAAATAAGTCAAAATGCAGCACAAGACAGATATTATCTTGTAGTTTTCTAAGTCAATCCACCTCTATTAGAGTTCCAGGCCACCCCTCTCATTTTACATGGGAGGAAATTGAAGAGCAGAGAAGGGAAGGTTGTGTCACCCATGGGAGTGGGGTCCAGCTGGGAGCTGAATGTAGGTCTTCTGATTCCAAATGCTCTCATCTTGCCACCGCCCGGCCTACCTCACCAGTGGGCCATTACATTTGACCTAATTGGGAATTATGTGGTGTTTTGCTTAAAACCTAACCAAAAGAATGCATGAGTAGGGTAGGGTGTGGCAGAGGCTCCAGACTTTTTGGCTCCCTGCATACCAGGGGAGACACTTTTTGCCTTTAGAAGAGCCTGCTTTTTAGGCAATGATTATCACCTGAAATTCAATAAGTAGGAGAGAAATTTCTCAACGGGGCAGAACCAGAGAATGCCTAAATCAGAGAATCAGAGAATAGAAGAGAGAAAAAGCCCACAAAGCCTCAGAATCACAATTAAAAAAAACAAAAAAACCACCAACCTCTTATTTGGAAGGAATTTCTGTACTTGAAAAGAAAAATCCCACAACAATGTCCCCAACATCTCCTTCTGAGACTATTTTCCAGTTTTTACTTGGCAGGATGGGACTCAATAATTTGACTGATGACTTCTTTCAAAGTCACTCAAATATCACATTTGGTGATTTTGAAAAATGACTGTAGCCCGTGAACCCCCTAAAGTGCTTTTAATTCCCGCCAGCCAACCAGATTGAACTGGCTTTTAGAAAAGGTTACTTACTATGTGTGTGTATATATATATATATACATATATATATATATACATATATATACATATATATATGTGTATATATATATGTATATATATATATATATATATATATATATATATATATATATATATATTGGATTTAAAATATATATTTTAAAATATGTTTAACATATATTGAATTACTTGCCATCTAGGGGAGGGGGGAAAAGGAGGAAAAATTTGGAACACAAGATTTTGCAAGAATGAATGTTGGAAAATTATCCATGCATATGTTTTGAAAATAAAAAAAATAGTAAAATTAATAAAAAGAAAAGAAAAGGGTATTTACTAAGATGCTATAGGATGTCACAAAAATGTTCTTCCTAAAAGTTTTTGACACACACTCCCTTCGTACACACAAGGTCCCTGGGGAGAGTGAGTTCAGCTTTAGAAATCACATGCAGTCAAAGGGTAACTTATGGCTCCTAGTCAATGGAAGTTACGTTTTCCCTTTGGGGGATCCTAATGAAATTACCATTGTGTTTAAGGCACCCAAGAATTTTTAAAAAGAACGACAGTGGAGATTTTCCTAATAGGATAATAACTCTCAGCTGGTCTTGGAAGTCTGGTGAGCTTATCCTTTTCCTCATTGTCTGTCCTTGGTCTGGCCTTCAGCCACTGCTCTACTTCCAGTGAAGGGAAAGCCATGGATTCTGACCTGTCAGAGTTTATGAGGTCACCCTCTGGTCAAGGTGCTGAGGAAGACTGAATCAGAATGACTGTCTTCAACCAACAAGATACATTTCCTGTGTGATGTCATTGCTCCCATTCAGTTTGAACTGAGTTTTCACCTTTCTTTGGTTGTAGAGAGGAGTCTAGGAAATGTGGATGTCTACGTCTTTGATAGATTAATTGATTCTCTAACTCAAAGAGGCATCGTTCCCTGATAAAAGTAGCAGGGTGCACAGAATCTTATTACTTGTATTTATTAGCATTGAAGGCTGTGAGGCACCCACCTTACCGAGTTTCTATGTGTACTTTTATATCTCTAGAGAAGTACCACCCATTATATCCCAATGTGGATACCTGCCATTGTTGGAAAGTTTTTCCTTATAAGCCCAAACCAGAATCTTGAAAACTTTCTCTAATTTACTCCTGGTTGTGCCTTCTGGGGCCAAAAAGAGCAAGCATAATCCATGGGATAGTCCTTCCAATATTTGTAGACAGTCCCTCTCTCCTTGGATTCCCTCCTCTCTACTTTCAGCCTGTCTAGGTTTTCTCTTCTCCAGGCTAATTATCCTGGCTCGTTTAAAATGTATATTTAGTGCATCTTTTGCAATGCAGATATTGTTTAATATTGAGGTCCTTCATCTTCCTGATCACTCTCCTCTGAATCTCTTCTGTTTCAATATTCTTCCTAAAAGATGCTACCTACAACATGGGCCACGTACAGTGGGACTGTTGACTTACTCGTGTTGAACCCTAGGACTTATCAATGCAGAACAATTTTTCATTTTATTCCAAACTTTCTTTTTTTTATATTTTTAAATTAATTTTTATAATTATAACATTTTCTTTGACAGTACATATGCATAGGTAAATTTTTTTTTTTTTACAACATTATCCCTTGTACTCCCTTCTGTTCCGAGTTTTTCCCCTCCTTCCCTCCACCCCCTCCCCTAGATGGCAGGCATTCCCATACATATTAAATATCTCATAGTATATCCTAGGTACAATATATATGTGCAGAACCGCATTTTGTTGTTGTTGTTGTTGCAAAGGAAGGATTGTATTCGCAAGATAAAAATAATCTGAGAAGAGAAACAAAACAAAACAAAACAAAAAAAAAAAAAAAACCAATGCTCTCAGTTTACACTCATTTCCCAGTGTTCCTTTTCTGGGTGTAGCTGATTCTGTCCATCATTGATCAATTGGAATATTCCAAACTTTCTTAGCTGTCCTACTCACTGGTGACTTCTATGAAGCTTGTAATCCACTGAAATACTGAGATTCTGTTCAGATTCCTGGCCATGCCTTCGCACTTTACCCAGCATGCACTAACCCATTGAAGTTTTATTTTAAGCTTGCTTATAAGGTATTCCTCTTCTCCTATTATATGTCGTCAAACCTTTTAGTCAGTTGAGATCATTTTGATTCTTCCCAGTTTTTCATCATTTGAATATTTGATTAGGATGGGACCTATGGTTTTAACCAAACTACCTATAACCAATGTTAAACAAAACAGGACCAAGGACAGATCCCTGGGGAATCCTGGAGATCTCCTTCTATTAATAACTCTTTGGATCCTTCCATTCCACCATTTTGCAATCTATCTAACTATATTATACTGTACTGTCTGCTCACATCATGATTATTCTCACAAGAACGTATCCATCTTTTTTAAACACTTTACTAAAACCATAGGCAATGATAAGGAAGTTGCTTGATCTCGAAGTTTATTATTTCTGTCAAAAAAGTGTGGATGGAAAAGGAGGAGTAAGAGAAGGGAGAATTTACTCTGGCAGGACCTGTTCTTACTAAAACCATGTTGGTTCTATGTGATTACTGTTTCCTTTTCTAAAGATTCACTCACCGTCTTTTTAACAATCTATCAAACTGTCAGCTTCTTGAAGGCAGGAACTATTTTTTGCAACCCCAGAGTTTGGCACAATACCTGGCACATAGTAGGCTGCTAATATATATTGAGTAATTGATTAATTTACAATATACTACTGAATTTTGCCAGAAATTGTAGTTGATCTCACTGGTCTGTCATTTGCAGAGCCCACATTCTCTCCATGTCTAAACAATGGGGTATTTGCATTTTCTGAAGCTGTTTCTCCTCCAGTTCTTCATCAGCTTTCAAAGGTCACTGACAATGGCTCAATTATATTCTCTATTACAGTTTCATTACCGTATAGTTCATTTTGGTGGAATAACTTTGCCTTACACCTCTTAGTTATCATAACTCCATTAACCACTTTTGTTCTGTTTTTTCTAATCTAAAGATCACCATTTTGAGAGAAAAAAAAAAAACAAACTAACAAAAGAAATCCTGGATTTGGCCAGCTCTGTTTCTTCACTTTTGTGCTATAACATTAATATATCCTATACCATAAATATATCATCCTCTTTCCTCTTCTTTTCCATTTCCCAGACTCCCCTTTTTTATCCCTGGATTTTATGACATCATTCTGAGCATTGTAGCCTTGACATTATGGGCTGCCTACTTTTATGTTTATTCCTACTACCTGTTCTTGCTTCCCATATTCAAGACTTCTTTTAAAAAGAGTTCTCTATGCATCTATACTGGTTTTCTTGAATGGGGGTGGCGGGAATCTTCCATTTCCAACTCATCATAATTGTTTTTCTTTCTACCTTAAGGTTTTGGGTTTTTTTTTTTGTTTTGTTTTGTTTTTTTTAGTTTTCTCTTCCTGCTCTGATATTCCATTTGGAATCTTAATTCATGGAATCCTACCAATCTTTTCTCTCAGCCCTCTGAGATAAACTGTCAGATCCAGAAAGCATGTCAAGCTATTCCTGGTGTTCCTCTACTTTGTTAGCTAGATTCGAATATGGAATGATTACTTCTATCCAAGCTTTCCATAGTTTCCAATCCAGAAATGAGTTCGTCCTTTTGGATGTGAATCAAATCTACAAAAGAATTTATCTTTATTGGTTCCCTACCTTTAGAAAGATGGAATTATCATGGCAAATCAAGAAATAATTAACTAGTGGATTTTGGCAGAGAGAGCTCCAGTGGTTGTCTGGATAATTGAAGTCCCCCATTACCCCCATGCCAGGCTAGCTTGCCAAGCTGTTTCCTGATCTCTTCATCTATTTCTTCTTTATTTCCATGTGCTCTGTAGTACATTTTATTTGTGTAGTTCCTGTTCACTTCTGTTTCTAATAATAGCGGCTAATATTCACCTAACAATTTAAGGTTTTCAAAACACTATACATATATTATTTCATTTGATCTCTTTTCATTCTATCTTCACTGACCTTCCCCAAAATACTCTCTGTTATGCTTTTCCTCTGGTTCCTTTATTCCCTCCTATGTTGTATCTTTTTAATATGAAATGCTCCTCACTCCCTTCTTCCCTTTTAACTTCTTTTGTTTTCTCTGAATAAGTCTCTGAACAATGAATCAGTCCTGGAACTCAGCCCACCAAAGCTTACTGATGTGACCTAGACCAAATTGGTCTCTTTGCTTTAGCATTAAAGTTTATCTTGCAAATTTTTCATTTGTAAATAGACTTCTGACACCATAAATTTTTTAACTTGTTTCTTTTCAAGTTTTTGGTGCTTTTGAAATTCTGGGTATTTCTTCTATGCTGTCACTATTTACTGTGGTATCTGAGAGTATGTTTAAATGGTGGCCAACTCTTTGTGACCCCATTTGGAGTTTTCTTGGTAAAGATACTGAGATAATTTGCCATTTCCCTCTCCAGCTCAACTTACAGATGAGGAAACTGAGGTACACAGTGTTAAGTGACTTGCACAGGGTCTCACAGCTAGGAAATGTCTGAGGCTGAATTTGAATTCTCCAAGAGAAGTTTTTCTGGCTCCAGGCACAGATCTTTCTCCAGTAAATCACCTAGCTGCCCATATGGTATCCAGCTTAGTGCACATAAATAGCCAGCTTCCTTCCCCTGTCTTTTCAGTGTTTAAAACTCCTTTGACTAGATTTGCAAGACTCTATTCTTTCTAACCTTTGTTATTAGCCTGGTTTTCCTTGGTCAGGACTTTATAAATTTTGTACTTTACTCTGTGATCCAGAACTCCAAATCCTATTTTTGTAGATTATCTTTTAAACCAGTTAATTAATTCCCAAATCTGCCCTCTCTTACAAATCCATTGTCTTCCTTTGATAAAGAACTGCACTAGAATCGCCACTTGTGCCCCCGTGGACTTCAGTTTCTTACTCAAGACTTCAGTAAGATTTATAAGCTTTTTCTAGCAATATCATCTGTGTACATGTGAATCACCAGAAGTGGGTGGCAATCATTTGTCTTTACAGTCTTGGATAGATCTGTCACATCTTAGACACATTCCAAGGAAACAGGAGACCTCTCTACTGTTGTTTGGAGGATCACAAGTGCCTCAGTACTGCTTTTATAGGGAAGCACCCATCCCTTTATTTGTCTTCTTCCACATGCCCTTACTAGATGGTCTCTCTTGGAGGACAAACAACTGCTTCCTCTCCAGAATATCTAGCTTTCTCCTAAAAAGGAAGAGGCTTTTCATCTGTTTATTCCCAAGGGTTCAAGGCTTCTTCTTTCCTTCCTCCCTCCCTTCCTTCCTCCCTCCCTCCCTCCCTCTCTTCTTTCCTTCCTTCCTTCCTTCCTTCCTTCCTTCCTTCCTTCCTTCCTTCCTTCCTTCCTTCCTTCCTTCCTTCCTTCCTTCCTTCCTTCCTTCCTTCCTTCCTTCCTTCCTTCCTTCCTTCCTTCCTTCCTTCCCTCCTTTCCTTCCTCTCTTCCTTCCTTCCCTCCTTTCCTTCCTCCCTTCCTTCCTTCCTTCCTTCCTCCCTTCCCTTCTTTCCCTCCTCCCTTCCTTATTTCCTTCTTCCCTCCCTTCCTCCCTTCCTCCCTTCCTTCCTCCTTTCCTTCCTCCTTTCCTTCCTTCCTTCCTTCCTTCCTTCCTTCCTTCCTTCCTTCCTTCCTTCCTTCCTTCCTTCCTTCCTTCCTTCCTTCCTTCCTTCCTTCCTTCCTTCCTCCCTCCCTCCCTCCCTTCCTTCCTTCCTTCCCTCCTTTCCTTCCTCCCTTCCTTCCTTCCCTCCTTTCCTTCCTCCCTTCTTTCCTTCCCTCCTTTCCTTCCTCCCTTCCTTCCTTCCTTCCTCCCTTCCTTCCTTCCCTCCTTTCCTTCCTTCCTTCCTTCCTTCCTTCCTTCCTTCCTTCCTTCCTTCCTTCCTTCCTTCCTTCCTTCCTTCCTTCCTTCCTTCCTTCCCTCCTTCCTCCCTTCCCTCCTTTCCTTCCTTCCTTCCTTTCCTTCCTTCCTTCCTCCCTTCCTTCCCTCCTCCCTTCCTTATTTCCTTCCTCCCTTCCTTCCTTCCTTTCCTTCCCTCCTTCCTCCATTCCTTCCTTCCTTCCTTTCTCCCTCCTTTCCTTCCTTCCCTCCTTTCCTTCCTCCCTCCCTCCCTTCCTTCCTTCCTTCCTTCCTTCCTTCCTCCCTTCCCTCCTTTCCTTCCTTCCTTCCTTCCTCCCTTCCCTCCTTTCCTTCCTCCCTTCCTTCCTTCCTCCCTCCCTCCCTCTCTTTCTCCCTCCCTTTCTCCCTCCTTTCCTTCCTCTTTCCTTCCTCCCTTCCTTCCTTCCTTCCTTCCTTCCTTCCTTCCTTCCTTCCTTCCTTCCTTCCTTCCTTCCTTCCTCCCTTCATTCCCTCCTCCCTTCCTTATTTCCTTCCTCCCTTCCTTCCTTCATTTCCTTCCCTCCTTCCTCCCTTCCTTCCTTCCTCCCTTCCCTCCTTTCCTTCCTCCATTCCTTATTTCCTTCCTCCCTTCCTTCCTTCCTTCCTTCCTTCCTTCCTTCCTTCCTTCCTTCCTTCCTTCCTTCCTTCCTTTCCTTCCTTTCCTTCCTTCCTTTCCTTCCTTCCTTCCTTCCTTCCTTCCTTCCTTCCTTCCTTCCTTTCCTTCCTTCCTTCCTTCCTTCCTTCCTTCCTTCCTTCCTTCCTTCCTTCCTTCCTTCCTTCCTTCCTTCCTTCCTTCCTTCCTTCGTTCTTCCTTTCTTTCTTCCCTCCCTCCCTTTTCCTTTTCTTTCCCACCTTCCCTTCCTCCTTCCCTTCCTTCCTTCCTTTCTTTCTTTTTCCTTCTGGGACATGATTCTACCCTATCTCCTCCTGACACAGATTGGGATTGTCGCCTAACTTTTGTATTCTTTTTTCCCCCCTTTCATTTTTACATTGGAGCTAGTCCTCCATTTTCCTGATGGCCATGCATCTTTCCTCTTAGGGAAAAGACTATTGGCTTATGTATACAAGTACATGTCCTTTGGTCCCAGAACACTCCAATTCAGGTCACTCCAAAATAATACTTGACCTTCATACTTGCCAACACGAGAACCTCAGTTATCTTTTCTCTGTGTAGGAGAATCGACATAAAGAATTGCTTTGGGGGAGGTGACTCAATTCCATAGCCATTGCTTTGTTTTTCAGTTTCATTAGCACCTTGCATCCCACCAGATTTCTTGCCCTCCTCTCTTTTGACTTTACCTTATTTGACTACTTTCCCTTCCTAATACCATCTAATCTTTAAGTTTTGTTTTCTCTTCTAGTTTTAAGCCCTTCATGTCCTTCAGCCTTTTTTGTTGTATCCTCCTGAGATGTCTGTTTAAACCCTCTCTTTATCTTTAAACCTTTTTAACAATAGGATCTCATATTTTTATCATCCTTTGCCAAGCTTTGGAAACTTATTTACAACATCACAACTTCCAAAAGCAACAACACTGTATAGGAACATAAGCTCCTTTTTAGATTCTTGGGAAGAAGTACAATGCATGATTATGAGCAGTATCATTTCATAAAATATAGAGAAGCTTGGTGGAGAAAGAAATCAGTTTAAAGAAAATATAGCGAAATAGCCAACTAAGGAAAACTGTCCAAGAGGCATTTAAGGATGAAAATGAAAAGGGGAACATGGAATAAAATGGAAAAGGTTTTTTATAGTCATTGGATCAAACTTTCTTTCCATCGATGATGAATTGCAGAACCACCATGATTAAACCATAACCACATAGTCTCAGATATGCTTATAGTTGAGGTAGAAATGGTGCTAAAGGAAACCAAGATAGGAAAAAAGCTGAAATGGACCAAGTGTAAAAAGAGGGGATCTGTGCTCCCCAATTTGTGCTTGATATGATACAATTGTGAGGGCCTTAAAATACCAAGAGCCAAAGTATCTGAAAAAAGGAAAGATAGCAAAGATGGAGAAAAAAATCTTTGACTTTAATAATGCTCCCCCAAAGAAAACTAGGAGAACATCTGTAGTTACTGATTTATATGCTTACTTTCCAATTTGTATGAAATCTGACAAGGGTCATCTTTACATGAACAAAAGACATATTTGATGAGGAAGAAATGTTCAAAGTTTCAAAAGCTTCATTCAATAGTCCTTTTTTAAAAAAACATTTTGCAATTAACTCTAAGATGTAGAGAATATAAAATACCATTGTTCTTGTTGTTTATTGCTTGCCAAAAAGTGAAGAGAAAGGGTATGAGCATTTATATAGTAACTCCCATGTGCTAAATATTTCTTTATAAATATTATCTCATTCATTTTGGGAGGATGACTAAACCTAACCCAGATGGCTCTTTCACAACAAGGTGACTCCAGTCTTTACATCAAAATCATTCAGGACTTCTTGAAAGATATTACAAATTATTCTATGTAAGGGCCCACTGATCACAAACATCCAGGGAGGTGGAAAATGAGATGTGTTCTAGTCAAATACATTTACTCTTGTTATGGGGAAAAAACTAACACAGAATCAATGCTGAGAAGAAATTTCACGTAACTGATGAAGTGTTCCAGATGATCCTAATTTTAGAAGACATTACATTGTTTTTGTCAAGCCTGGAGGCATTAGAGAACTTCTGAGAAGAGATCTGGACTCACTCAAAGGAAATTGGTCTGACCATTCACATAAAAAAGACCAAGTGGATGAAGAATATCTATAGCTCGTATTATGGCATACATATAGTTGAACAATCTATAGAAATTGTCTATCAGCAGGTAGATTGGGGATACTAATCAATCAGTTGGATCCAAAATTGGGAAGAGGAAGGGGAAGTGAATTATCTCTAAGAATTATAAAGGTCTACAGATTCCACGATTCTCATGAAAGCAAAAACTGATCTTGTTTATAATAATGTTTTGTAAGCATTGCTATATGGTCTCAAGACACAGAACCTAACAGCTAACAAATGAATAAAAATGAATAGCAAAGACAACCAAGAGGCATATGGCGGATGAGAACAACATGTAAGAAATGAGAAATTCCAGTAAAGCATAGAAGTAAAAGATGTCACCTCCTATCCTCTGAATACCACAGTTCGACTTCTTTTTAGATTTTCCCACATTTCCCCTTTCAAATTCCAATCTGTGACCCTATTCACAAGTCCTTCTTTTCCTCTTTCCTTGTTTAGCTCACATCCTTTTCCTACTCCTTCTCCCATGGCAACCAAGTTTTCTCACTGTTTCACACACTGATATTGTGTCTGTAATTATGACAAGGATTCTTACTTATTCTCCATAATACAACTAATAGAACTTTAATGCAGGAATTAGTATGCTTAATTTTAAGATAAATAATCTATCTTCGTATGAAAATTAGTCTCTGTTTGGACAGCAATCACAACATAATTTTTAGTGGTTTGCAAATGAGAAAAATCACTCATCTAATGTTATTATGGTCAAGTTACCTCATTATTGTGCCCATTTCCCAATATTTACAAGGAGATATAATAGGATTTTAAGCCATATAGTGATCCCTCCCACTTAGAGCCCTGAGACATTTAAAGGAATAATGAGTTTCTGTCTGTAAAGTTCTTTAGCTCTTATAAAAGAACAATGAGCATCTTATTTTTATAATAGCAAAGTAAGCTAATTTGAGGGCCTCTAAGTCAGTAATGAAGAAATGTGCATATATAATCTCACAAAACTTAATTAAAAACTATTAGCTCTTGCAGGTAGTTTAGAGGGCAAAGGGCAGACCATTCCTTAGATAGACACACAGTTAACAGGAAGACACAACTTTTGCATAGAATATACAGGGCATGCACATAAATTTAGATCTCATATCAGAATGAATAAAATAGCTAAAAAAGAAATTTGTAAAATATAGGCTGACATTCTGGAGCACTTACTCATGTTTTTTTTTTTTTTTAATGCTCTAATTCTTCCTGAGGAAGATTTGGGTTGGCAATGGGCAGGGGGGAAAGCATATGTTTTACTGACACCCTACCATATTATACCTCACAACATACCCACTATTTATTAATGTCCTACTTTGCCAATGACAACTGTCCTGGATATGGATGATGTACAAAGTTGAGAAAAGGCTTGCTCCCTTTTGTCAAAAAAATTACAGTCAGTTAAGGGATGTGCAACATCAAGAGTGAAAAATAAAATACACAATATTATGATGTATGCCTTAGGGAGTTACAAAATTAAATGCTATGTGTGTTCTGACAAGGAAGGTCATTTAATACTGAGGGAATTATGGAAGATTTTCTCGAGGAAGTAGCATTTAAATTGGGTCTTAAAGGGTGGATAGGAGTTCAACAAGGAAAGAGATGCTACGTGAGGGTCTGTTCTGGACACAGGAGTCGGCATGCACTAGCAAAGGCATGGAGGCTGGAGTGTTGTTCCAGATGTGGCAGACAGGTAACTGAAGGGCTGTCAGCTAGAAGAGGGATTGCACATTTTGTCTGGTCTCAGAAGGCGGAAAGAGGAGCAATGAATAAAGGAAGAAAATTTAAGTCTAATGTAAGGAAAAACACTTTGTAACAGTGTGAGCTGTCCAAAGTGAAATCAGGTCCCTTGAGAGGTATTGGGCTTTTTTTTTTCCCCAGAGGTCTTCAAATAGGGAGTCTTTTTAGGTGTGGATTGGAACCATTTTGTATAGGCTTTTTCCCAGTAATTCTGTGGAAGAAATGTCCAATTTGTTGGAAGTATAGAATGGGAAGAGAAATGCTGTCAGAAAGCTATCGAGGCAGAGGGTGCCAGGTTTATGACAAGCCATAAACATAGACAGCATTGTCTGGACTTTAATTAGCAGGCCATAGGGAGGGGAAAAAGGTAATAAGCATTTATAAAGTACCTGCTTCGCTAAATACTTTATAAATATGACATCATTTGATCCTTACAATAACCCCAAGAGGGGTTAACATCTCCATTTTACTTTTGTGGAATCAATACTTGTCCAGGATCCAATAGCTAGTAGGTGTCTAAAGCCAGATTTGAATTTGTCTCCCTGACTCCTGGTCTAATGCTCTATTTACTGTACCACCCAGCTGCCTCAGTAAAGAGCCACTGATGTTGTTTAGTCTTGTTTTGTTTTTGTATTTTAGCAGAAGAGTGACGTAGATGTATAAATAAGAAAGATTGTGTTCAAAGTGATATGGTCAATACTTTGGGGAAAGGAGAGAAATGGAGGTAGGAAGACCTAAAAGGAAACTTCTGAAATTGCCTAGTGAGTAGTAATAAGAACATATACTAGATCTAGTTTCCAATCACTTTTGCTTAACTTTTTCTTGTTATTGTTGCTGTTAGAAAGGAGAATTCAAAGTATGGCATGAGACACAAATGATTGTGATGATTTAAAAAGGCAAAAGATGTCAATCTGAAAAGAAGAAAAATGTGGAAGAGAATTATACCCAATGAGAAAGGATCATAGGGGTAGAGTTTGCTTTGGTGGGAAGAATTCTGACATTAATGATATTGTGGATCAGCCATGATTCCCCCAAAAGAGAAAAACAAAAATACATTGTGCTCACCCAAATACCAGGAGGTAGCACCTATTTTCTATACTGATCACAAAGTGATTATTGAATACATTAAGACCTGCAGCCTTAGTGAGCAGACAGGCAGTTAGACTCTTGATCCACTTGAAAAATAGGAAATTGCAGAGAAAAAAAAAACCAACTCAATTTATTAGGCAGTGCCTTTTTATGTATTTTTTTACACACGACCTCTAGGGTCCTTCTGCTCTAAGCCCAGTTCAATAGGATTTCTTTTGGCAAGATTTAATGCTTAATTGGGCCATCTTCAAAACCTAAGCACTAATGGTTTGAACACTGGGACTTTCAGATATCAAGAATATTGAACCAGTTTGACTGGAAAATATGTAAAATCAAAATGGGAAATATTTAGGACTTTTCAAAAATTCCAGTTGAAAGTTGCTCCAAAGCATTTCTGACTCCAAGCTATTTTTTCAGACTTATTTCTTATTCTTGTCCCCATGCACTCCAAGTGGCAGATTTAATCTTTTTTGATATTTAGAGCTTAGCCAAGCCTCATCTAGTTATTTATGTACCTTAGTAGTGCAATGGATAGAGCTCTGGGCTTGCAGCTAAACAGACCTGAGCTCAAATCCAGTTGACACTAGCTGTGGGACTCTGGGTAAATAAATCACTTAACCTCTATTTGTATCCGTTTCCTCATCTATAAAATGGAAACAATAATAGCACCTACCTCCCAAGGTTGTTAGAATCAATTGTAAATCACTTAGCATAGTACTAGACATTATAAATGCTGGCTACTATTACGTTATGATTATTAACCAATCCTATTACACTGCCATCATTAGATGGCAAACTTAAGAACGATGATTGTGTTGTGTCTGTTTCTACAATCCTCCTTCCCCTAAGCACAGTGAAATATAATCAGCGAGTACTTAGTAAATGTAAGCTGAAGTTTCAGTTACCAGTTCTGTACTTTCATCAACACCATTATGATTGAACATTCAGGGAGACTGTAAACCCAGAGGACAACTCCTTCCTCAATTATATTACTCATCGATGGGGGACTGTTTAGGTCATCAGCTTTTCTGGTTGCGGGCCCATCAATATCTTCTTTTGAACTAATATAGGGATCAAGTCCCTTGGTACAAGGCATAAGGGTGAGAAAGAAATAGGCCTAATGAGATTTTCTACAGCAAATCCATTTCCATGCCCACATGAGATGGGCAATTAGTTCAGTATCAAGAATAGACTCACTATCAAAGCATAGTATTTTTTTACCTTTTTGTTATTTTTGTTGTTTGCTTGCTTTTTTCCCTTCCTTGTGTTTTTCCCTTTTGATTTTATTTTTTTCTTGCACAACATGATGAATATGGAAATATGTTTAGAAGACTGACACATCTTTAACCCAAATTGAACTGCTTGCTGTCTTGGGAAGGGGGAAGGTAAAGGAGGGAGAAGAATTCAGAATATAAGGTTTTGCAAATGTAAAGGTTGAAAACTATCTTTACATGTATTTGGAAAAAATAAAATATTATTGGGGGAAAATGCATAGAGTCATCAGAACCCCTCTGAGATCATGGTTCCATTTGAGGAGAGAGGAGGATCCATCTTACTCTTTATGATACCGAAACTTGCCACTGTTCAGAAACCTGTGACAGAGGATGGGCAGAAATAGAATCCCAAAGGAAAAGAGATCTGCTAGAGACAAGTTCTATAGATGTTCTTTTTAGGGGGATGCTACAGAGCCCAGAAGATCACACTGAAATTTTTTCAATGTGATCAATCATTTCTCAAGAGTCAAGACTAGCCATCCAAAAGGATCAAAGGGATAGATAACCTCTGTTGTCTAGATTATGATGTCTAGTTGGATAAGTAGTTCATAGAGATGGTCCAGCATTTAGCACAGTGCCTGGCATATAATAGGCACTTAAATGTTTATTGATTGACTCACATACCTTGGACAAAAACTTAAGATGGGCAATGAATGAATGGCAGAAGGTCTAGAATTGAATGGGAGGAAAAGAGTAGACTGATTACCTGTGAGAAATTTCTCCCCAAAACAAAAACTTTCCCAATATCCTTTTAGTGATATTCTATGCCTGTGAATTATGGCTCAGAATCAGACTTTTTTAGAGTGGGGAGGAACCTTAGCCATCATTTAGTTTAAATTAGAAACAAAAAAGGAATCCCCATTACAGTATACCTAATCCTCCTAATGAAGAAGTTTAAGAGAGAGAATTCAGTATGACCAAGGACAGCTCCTCCCACTTGGGGATAATCCTCTTGATATCCAGTCTCAATCTTTGTGATATTTCTACCCATTACTCTTGATTCTGCTCTTTGGAGCTGAACAGAACAAACATGATCCCTTTTCTACATCGCACAACCGGTTCCTTCAATTGATTCCCCTATGATATGAATCAGATGCTTTTCAACATCTTTGTTGATTTTCTTTGGACATTTTCCAGTTTATCAATGTCTTTAATCATTTAATAGCTTAAAGCTTAAATTTTAGTAGCTAAAAACCACACTAGGGCATTTTTAATCTACTGTACCCTGGATAGAGGGGAAGTGCAAGGACTCAGGCTTTTGTGTCCAGCCCTTTTCCTCTCACTGCTCATGCTTAGTTGCGACATATCCCCTCGATAATTGCTCTACAACTTTCACTGAATCACTTTCTGTCTGATTCTTTCTACGGAATCTTTCCAAGCTCTCTCCAACGAGCCCCCCTTTATAACACCATTTTAAAATTTAAACTATATGGACTTCTTAATGTTGAAGGACTTAGCAACTCTTCAACTTAGTACCGACCAATCACAGATTGGAGCTAGAAGCCTACTAGTCCAAACTTCTCATTTTATATATGATCAAATAGACCTAAAAACAGGAGGATTAAGGAGAAGTGACCATCCCAAAGTTATATAAGTAATAATTAGCAAAGGTGATATTTGAACCCAGGGCTTTTGGCTCCAGAGTCAGGGTCATGACCCTTTCTCTTTACTCTATCAGCTCAGTTATCAAATAATACACTCCTAATTTCAGCATCAATTAATTTAATTCTTTCTGGAGGATTAACGTTTCAGGTCATCTTGGAGATAATGGAGAGACTTTGGGTAGATGTTATCAGTGAAGAAATGGACAGCAGAAGTGGCCTACAAGAGACTATCACACAGTCATACAACAGATTGGGAAAAGGTTCATTCCTGTAGCAAGAACAAGGGACGATGACTGGACAGCATCCTTTTTATGACATTATCCATAATGCCATAGCTCTTTATGTTACAAAGTGTCAGAAAATCCAGAGGAAGGTCCTGAAACATAAGGTCGACTCCTCTTGGAAGGGAGATCTTATCAATCATGTGGGCTGGAAGTCCTCTGGATGAGAAAGACTGGATCAGTTATGAACTATGTCTCGGAAGGAATACTCACATGATTGACATGCAAGATCCATCATTATACCAATTCATGGTGCTACTGATTGTTTCTATAGAACCAAAGAGAAGCTATTTCCATAGATTCTCTGAGCCTTTTCTCTAACCTATAAAATGGAAATGATAATAACAACACCAACAATAAGAGAGGTACCACATACAGCACCTCTAGGAAAAGTGCATTTATGTAGCACCTCTTATGTACCAGATACTATGCAGTGCCAGAGAAAAGGGTTACAAAGGAAAGATGGCGCAAAGGTAGAAATTACATGACTTGGCAATTGATTGGATATTGGGGATGAGGGAGTAAGGATTTGATGACCAAGGTTGAATGATTAGATGTCGGGGAAGATGATAGTGCCTTCAACATTAATAGGGGAGATCCTATACAGGATACAGAAGGTTCTAAAATCCTGAGTGTATATTTTAGTTATTAAAGTTTAAATATCCCAAAGCTTTCACCTATTAAACTCATAAAAGGAGCAGGTTTGGGTGGAGCAGAAATTATAAGGTCTATTTTGGACATGTTAAGCTTAAGATATCTACAAGACATATAGTTTAGTATGTCCAACAGACAATTGTACATTTGAGACTAAAGGTCAGGAGAGAGGTTATTGCTAGATAAATTGATCTGAAAATTATCTTTGTAGAGGTGATGGTTGCATCCATGAGATCTACTCATCAAGTGAATTTGCATAGAGGAAGAAAAGAAGAGGCTCTAGGACAGAGAGCTAGAAGATATCCCCTCCCCAGGTAACAGGTGTGACTTGGATAATGATTCAGAAAAGGAGCCTGAATAGTCAGAGAAGTAGGAGCACAATTGAAAGAGCATATCCATAAAAACCTTGAGAGAATTAAAGATGCCCAATGGTCAAAGGCAGCAGTCAAGAGGTATAATGATTAAGAAAGGATCATTAGATTTGCAATTGAGAGAATATTGGCAACTTGGTATCACCTGTGAAATAGTAGAGTTGGGTATTTTTATATTTCAGGACTTTGGGAAATATATAGCCACATAGATGGCTTAGTAGCTAGATATAGTTAAACTCTAGTTCTAATCCTGTCTCAGACACTCATTAGATGGATGACCCTGGGCAAGGCACTTCATTTCTCTCAGCCTCAGTTTCCTTATCTGTAAAATGGGAATAATAATAGAATCAATCTCTCAAGGTTGATATGAGGATCAAATAAGGCAAAGTAATTAAGTGTTTTGTAAACTTGAAAGCTCAGTATAAATGTTAGTTATTATCATTACTATCATCATCTGATGCTTGATGTAAATAATCAGATGGTTAGCAAAATTATCTATCTACATATCTATCATCTATCTAAACATATAGAAATATACATATATGTGTATACACACACACACACACATATATATATATACACATACACTATATATGATGTATATGAAAATTCTGACTTGGACATGTTTATATAAGATATATCCTCAATATGAAAAATCCTGATGTGTGTATATAATATTTTCAATATCAATATTTTGACTTAGATGTGTATATAAGATATATTCTCAAAATGAAAATTCTGACTTAGATATGAGTATATAAGATATATTTCATTTCATATGGAAGAATAGGGAGTTCTTGATTTGAATTCAATTCTCCTAACTTCTTCATAGTTAGTGACAAGGAATATTGAAGAGGTGAGAAGTAGAGAGAATTTGACAGTTGAAGCGAACTTTTCCTCTCATCCTTCTGCCAATAGCCCAGGGTTTCTAAATCCAACAGTGAAGGCCCAATGCTGGCCATGGCTTCGCTTCCCTGTATGGTCTACTGCACTCTCTCCATGCCTGGAATCTCTGCTTCTGGGTCATGTCACTCTCTCAGCCACCCATGACATATTGCTGAGGAGGTGCCGTGCTTGTATGGACTACAATTCCTCCGAGGTCACATCAGCCCCTCGGAAAGCCAAATTCATCTTGTCACAGACTCTCCAGATCGTTCAGGGAGATGACAGCACCCATGAAAGTTCACATGAGTCAGAACCCCACAGCCTGCGAATACTAATCAGATCTCCCTTTTCCCCATGACAGCTGCGATGTGCCCAAGCCCTTATTCCAACTTGAGCTAGATTGAACCCTAAATTTTAAACCTGAATGCCGAGTTTGATCGCTTCATGAAAAACAACTTAAACATTTTAAAGCACTTTTTTTTTTCTTGCTGAGCATGAGCAGTAACTGTGTTGGGAGAAAACAATGGAAGAAGAGGTAAGACAGGCAGAAGGAGCCCAGAGGAGTCTTTCTGCTTCTTGTTTCCACTTTGGTTTTTTGATAATAATAGGGTTTGGGTTTCCACACCCTTTTGAGTTTTTTGATGTTATAAAGATGTTAAGAGGAAAAAGAAAGGAGAAGGAACAGCCCTGAAGGGACTTATAGTATATAATAGATAGCTTATGAAACCTAAAGCTATCAGGTTATTTAATTCCCTTTCAATTTGATGAAGTAACAACATGCTCTTAGTGACAAACTTGAAATCAGAAAAAGTGGGTTTGACTCCTTTCTTTGACAATTTTCTAGTTGTGTGACCACAGGCGTCAAGTCACGTCCTTCTCCTCCTCCTCCTCCTCCTCCTCCTCCTCCTCCTCCTCCTCCTCCTCCTCCTCCTCCTCCTCCTCAATATCATCATCATCACATTTCTAACAGGAGGTAGCTACATGATCAGAGGATAGAAAGTGGGACTTATAGTAAGGACAACCTCAGTTCCGATCTGGCCTCAGATATTTACATGAGGTGTGACCTTTGGGGCAAGTCACTTCACTCTGCCTCAGTTTCCTCATCTCTAAAATGTACTGGAGAAGAAAATAGTCAACCACTCCAGTAATCTCTGCCAAGAATGAGAGGAGAAAAAAGTCAGACGTGACTGAACAATAACAACACAAATATTAGATGCCGTTATGTTAGCATTTATATATTATATTATATATAAATGTCAGATACCATCATATTAGCATTTATATATTATACTATATATAAATGTCAGAGAACATTAATATTTATATATTATACTATATATATCTTATATTAAGGTATACACAGTACTTTTTTACATATATTATTTCATGTAATCAACCTATGAAGGAGATAACATTTTAGATCCATTTTGCAGATGCAGACTTGTATGTTCACTGTCACAGAGAACTCCCCAGTGCAGCAGCTCCCTTCACGAATGTAGATCTGCTCATGTCTTATCATTTAAAGAATTTCTTGGGGACTGAAAGATTAAATGAGCTATGGAGACTAGTCTGAGAGAGAAACAGAACTGGAAGCCAGGCCTTTCAGTTTCTGAGAATAATGATTCTTCCTCTTTTTCCATATTGCTACATATATAACAGTATATACTAACACAGATGCAGTATAATATGGTCATTAGAGTCAGGAAGATGACTTTAATTCCCACTTCTCAAGCTTGTGACCCTCTTTGAGCCTCAGACCATTCCATTGCACTTATCTTCCAAATGACTCATAAGCTGAGGTATATACTCTATTGATAAAGAGATTTCCCACACCCTGGAGTCCCCCATGTCTACACAATCACAGAACCTTTGTGTGTTCAAATACATAGAAACATGCCGTATTGGGGAGAAAGGAGAGACACGAGGGGCAAATGAAGTGTTGAAGAAAATCTTGGAAGAGTCTCCAGTGTCCATTCCTACTAGTATTTCTTTCTTGAGAAAAGACGAGATTCATCATTTGGGAGGCAACTTAAGTCAGCAGTGAATGGATTGTTGAGAGGAGCAGAATCACAATCATTTGAATCAAAGCAGCAGATGTTGGCTGGTCCAAATTTCTGTCACATTTAAACTAGGAGAGAAGGAATTAATTTAGGGATATTTGCATGTGGATTTTTTTTTTTTTTTGCCGTGAGCTTAGTAGACTTTAGGATTTGTCCTTAGAGATATGAATCATTTTCTCCAAATTAATTTCTTTAAAACTCAGCTGTCACAGCCTCCTAAGCCAAGAGGCTAAATGGATCTGATAGACATGAGGAGCCCTGGGGAGCCACAAAGCTGGGGTCATAAATGAAAAAGCTTCAGATAATTTGAATCTCATATAATACTCTGGGGCAATAGCAACTATTACAAATCACCTGCTCTATTCAACTCAGCCCATTTATTTATCCATTCCCATTTCTGGAGAAGGAGCTAACATCAGGTAGTTATGCTCATGGCAGATGAGGAAAGGGACGTTTTTGTGGAGTTTAGGGGACAGCTGGCCAATTCCAGGTTCCTCTCTAAATTATCTTGACGTGAATTAAAACTAGATCCGAAACATGAAAGGGAATCAGAATGAGGCCAGTTAGAGAGTAGAGAACAGCTATTTATGGATGTCAGAAAACAAGGAGAAGCATTATAGAGGAAGCCCAAGTCAATTTTCAAGTAAAAAATGAAATTAGATTTCCCAATATCTTAATAAGCAATAGAATTCCAAGAATTCAAGGGAAAGACTTTCCTGCAATTCTTCAGCCTTCTAGGGAAAGAGAGGCAGAAATAAAAGAGGTAGGTCCGGATCTGAATGACTGGAGAACTTATCTTAGAGTTGGCTCATGAAATCTTGGTCTCTGAAGACCTGACTGAAATGCTTAATATGTCACACAAGTTTGCACTACCTGTATTCTGCCTCCTCAGTTTTCTCCCCTGATTGTTTTGTGACTTTATCAGTTAGAATAATTATCATCTCAGGTTTTTGATTTCTACCTTGGAAAATAAGTTCCACTGAAATAGAAGTCAAAATCAAAGATTCTTCTTTGCTAATTATTAACATGTATGAGATCAAGTAAGGGACAAGATGCAGCCATGATGGTTCTCCTCAAATAAGTGGTTTTTGAAGTATGTATTCATATCACATGATTGTATGACAGATAACTCTTCAAAGATAACTATGTTCGGTTGAACTACTCTGTGAGGTCAAGAATGTGGAGCAAAGCACAGCAACAAAAGCCCCCAAATAATCAACGGTATCGGGGAAGATGTCTTGGCTAGCGTTAAAGTAAAAGAATTCCCTGTTGTTGGTGAAGCTATGTTTCTATTCATATAGAGCATTGTTATTTATATAATTATTTATTTATTTATTTATTTATTTATCTGTTTATCTATCTATCTATCTATCTATCTATTTATTTATTTATTATTTTAGCTTTTTATTTACAAAACATATGCATAGGTAAAATTTCAGCATTGACCCTTGCAATATAGCATTGTTTTAATTGCATTAAGCTTGGAACATTATGAAGTCTCAATGAAATACTAATAGCAATTATAGTAAGAGATAACATTTATGGGGCAGCTGAGATATCATCTGATTTGATCCTCATGACAACCCTGAGAAGCAAGTTTTTTTTTTTTATAATCCTCATTTTACAGATCAGGAAACTGAGGCTGATAGAGATTAAGTGACTCTTCAAGATCATACAATTAGTATATCTGAGACAGAAACGCTATTCATTTCCTCCTGATTTCAAGTGCAATGTGCTCTATATACTAAATATCCACTCTGAAAAACAAAATAGAAAAAGAATATGTATATTATCTGGAATATATGCAACTGGATGGATACCCAATAAGCTAGTTCTTCTATACATACATGTTTATATGTAATATCTATCCAAAGTGTCATGTGTGTGCCTATGTGTATATGTGTGTGTTGTCAATATATCTATCTATATCCCTCTATATCCATGCAATCTATAATTTATCTACATAAATATATGATATGTATGATATAATATATAATACATATAATATATAGCATAATGTAAATATATATATATATACACACACACACACACACACACACACACACACACACACATATATTTGCTTGTACAGGTACAGGTACATAGAGAAAGGCTGTAGATAAATAATTAGCTAACTTAGAATTGAACAGAAGTAGGAATAAGGGCTTGATCTGAGTCATATCGAGGAAACTGTACAATGGTTTCATGATCCCAAACTATTCACTGCTATAAAATCCTTCTCTTCAATTACAACACTCTCCTAAATGACAGACTACATGACGATGAATCATAGAACACTATAATCTCATAAGAAGAAAAATACAGGTAACCCAAAGGTCAATGGATAAAACACATCCTGGGGCACGAATAGGCTTGCAGCAAAGGAAGATCCTGAAAGTTATTGTGAAGGCTAAATGAGTGCAAACGTGCTGCATCAGTCGTGTTGCAAGAAGAAGAAGAAGCCATGAGGAGATGATCCATTCCCTACACTGGTAGCCATGAAATCGTCAAAGAGCCTCATCCTTTAGCCTGCCTCATCCTAATGGAAGATTCATGGAAATGTATGAATCAGACGGGACAGGATGATACCGGTGGGATAAAAATGAGCAGAATGAGAAGCTATGGAAGGATTTTGTTAGGATCAATGGAGGGATTTTGCTCATGCCAGTGAAATAACAGATCCATTCTATGTCTTAGGGAAGCCAAAAGAGTGTAAGAGCTTACAATTTTTTAGCACTTGAGGAGACTTTAGAGCCCACGCATTTCAATTCTTTCATTTTTTTTTTCAAATGGCTAACAAAGCCCGAAAGTGTTTGAGCGATCCAGTCAACCTCACAAAATAGTCATTAGCAAAGCTGAGATTCAAAGCCTGGTCCTCTAACTCTAAGACCAGTATTGGTTCCACTGTGCTATGCTGCAGAGGAATGGGTGCTTGAGAACCCACAAGCCCACATTGTATCCATGAAAACCATTAAGACTCTGGTCTCACATGACCTCCTCCTTAATAAGATGGGGCTTGCTTTCACCTTTGCTATTAACTGGCTCTAGATGAATTATTTGAATGGGAACACGAAGCATGGGAGTGAAGGTAGTTCTTCGGGCACTTTGTGAGTATCTGAAGCATGTTCCATGTGCCAGGAAACATCCAGTCCTTAATGTGAGAGGAAATTCAGAAACATGAATAGTGAAAGCTTCTGGAGTGGATGAGGTTAATGGAAACTTTAGAAGATCCTTGAATAACTATCCTAGAATTTTGTCATCTTTCAATTTCAGAAGAGAAGAGAATATGGCAGTGGTGGCCAGCATGATCCATAAGATTGTCTGGACTATAATTAGTGGGAGATTATAGAAATATTATTAATTTTGGAAAGGAGTTCTAGGCAAAAAAAACAGCATGGACATGCTTCAAATTAGTCTCCAACAATGACTGGGGATATCCCTACGTGCACAGGCTAAAGGGTAAATACTCTTCTGATCTTGACTTGAAAAGCTGCATATGGTATATTTGCTTAGAAATTATCTTTGAAGGACCCTATATAGTGCTTGAAGACTTTTATTCTGGAGTCATAGAATGATTGATAAACTGGAAGGATTAACATTACAATAATACTGCAAACAAACAAACACAAAGATGTAACCAGGTAGTGTGGGGGTAGTTTAAAAGAGAGCTGAACCTGGAGTTGGGAGAGACCTCCAATCCTTCCTGCCTCCAACTTTTCTACCTAATTTTTGGATCCATCACATGATCACCTAGTCACCATTGTTATGTTCTAAGAAGAAAAAAAGAGGAGAGGGATAAGAAAGAAAAATCAAGAGAAAGTGAAGGAAAAGGTGGAGAAAGAAAAGGAGAAAAAAGAGAGAGAGAAGGAGGAGGTGGAAGAAGGGATAAAGAAAGAGGAGGAGGAGAAGGAGAAAGAAGAAGGAAGAAGGAGAAGAAAAAAGAAAAAGGAGAAGATAAAGAGGAGGAAGAGGAGGAGGAGGAAGAAGAAGAGGTGGAAAAGGAATAAGAGGAGGAGGAGGAAGAAAGGAGAAGGAAAAAGAAAAAGAGGAGACAAAGGAAAGAGGAAAAAGAGACACAGAAGAGAGGAAGAGAAAGAAGAGGAGTAGAAGAAAATGAGTAGGAAAACAGAAGATAAGGAGAAGGTGGAGAAGGAAGAAGAGAAGAAGATAACTAGGGTTTGAGTTGATTTTTCTAGGGAATCATAAAATATTCTATAGATACCAGAGAACGTAGCATAGACAGATGGCCCAGCAGATGCTGTAAGAGAAAAGTGACATTACTGGGTGAACAACCAAAAAAAGTAAACAAGAAGGGCAGGGAAAAAGTAAACACTCTCCCATGGGCTCTCAAGACCACATCCCCTTGGCCTAAAGATTGTGGCTGTGCTCCCTAGGACTACATGGTACAAATGAAGCATCCTCCCTCCTCTCCATCCTGCTGGCTTTGGTGCAGGTTAATCTTTTGAGCAGTCTTGCCTTCCTGTTGGTTTGTACTTAAAAGCGAGGACAGAATAATGTAGTGTGGGGGTCTCTCCATGGTAGGAAGGGAGACCTAACTGGAATGGTGTCACTCTAAGGAATGTACAACCAACCAATAAAAGGGTGGGAAAATGGCTAGCATCCTATCTTAGCCAATCAGAGGACTTGCCTCTACCCAACCATGACACCTTCCCTCCATCTCTGACAGATTCTGCTGTTCAAGCTCTTTTCACATTCCCCTCTTCTGAGCTGCAGGTTGGTACAAGTTCTGTTTTCATCTGTCTTTGATCTGCACCCCTCCATCCCCGTTCGCTGCTGACAAGGTCCCAACCCTTGTCCCCCTAAGTCTTCCAGCCTGCCCTTTCTCCATTCATCTTCCACATAGCTGCCAAAGTGATTTTCCTAATGTCAAAGACTGACCTTATTACTCCCTTACCATAGCAAACTCTAAAGGGTCATACATCTTGGGGGCTCATGCTTGGTTTGTCTTTTAATTGATAGAGGTATGTAATTAAAAAGAAAAAGTTTGGAAATACCATAATGGCTAGAGGAATGATGTCCTTAGAGTCAAGAAAATCTGAATTCAAAACTCATCTTGGCTACTTATTACTGAATGACCCTTTCTAGGCGGTCACTAACCTTTATGCAACTCCCTGAGACTTGCCTCCTAAGTTGTATCTGTGGATATCAATCTCAAAGCAGGGAGTACTCACTTGGAGGGTTTCTCATGCTGATGACTCATGAAATCATAGATCCTTCAAGTAATTGAGTATATTAAAAAGTTCGAAACAAGGCTGAAGAGAGTTGGACACAAGTGGAAAAAAAAACAGTAAAAGAAAAAAAAAAAGGAAATTACATGGATGGAAAAAAACTAGGGATACCATATTGCCAGCGTGGTAAAAGAACATTCCACTGAGCAGTCTTCCAGCTAAACTATGTGATGAGCAACGTATGGGAGCTAACAAAAATTTACTTCTGAAAATGTCTGCTTAAAACAATTTACTTTGCATTTTATACAAAACACCAATATCCATTTAAAATGCTTTACAGTAGATAAAAATTCAATTCAATCATCATGTACTAAGGCACTATTCTAAACAGTAGACACACAAAACCAAAAATGAAATAGAACTTCCCTTCAGTTAGCTTACATTCTAATTTTGAAAAAAGAAAAATAAATTTTATAGATTTTTCAGTATTTAGTCAGAATATAAAGTTTATCTCTCCTATTTTAAAAGATTAAAAATTAACTCTATATTTCAGAATACTTGCTTCCTTAGCTCTCTGAACCACTCCATTCCATGAGTTGTTGTCATATTTTAATTGTTTCCAAGTCTTATTTAGTGTTTTCTCAGCAAAGATTCTGGAGTCGTTTTCTACTCCTTTTATAGATGAAGAAACTGAACAAACAGGGTTAAGTGACATGCCCAGGGTCTCATAGCTAGTAAGTGTCTGAGGCCAGATTTGAACTCAGGAAGATGAGTCCTCTTGACTCACTGTGCTACTAGCTGCCCTATCCCATGAGTACTTTTGAATATGTAACTGGGGCTCCTTACTAAGCCTACTTCTTATGAGCTTGTTCAGAGTGTTGGGTTGTTGCAATCCCCATTGGACTTGGGAGCAGGTGCAGTTTCAGTAACTGGTTCTGGTCCACTAACCATGTGGTGAGGAGGAGTGTCTTTGATTGGCAGCAATTGCAGAGCTGGAACTGGGATACATTTAAAAGGCATTAGTCAGCTGGAATCTATCCCTTCCTCTAATTTGCCTTCTTTCTACCTGGCAGAGATAAGGGAGAGAGCATCAAGTCTTCTCTGTTTAGGGTCAAGAGAGTGGAAATACAAAGCTTTTTGTCACAGTGTTTGCTTTTATAGTCTCAGTGAGGGCCTTGAAAGCTCAGGTAAGCAAACAACCTGTGATCCTGTACTTGAGTCAATGCCAGCTTTTTCAGCTGGATTTCCATGTCTTGAGAAGGAGGGACCATCTGAGCTCGTCCCACGGGTAGCTAAGACAGGAACTCATCCAGCTTTGGTGCATCGTTTGGACCTGAACTTGCCGGACCAATGCTATACTCAAACTCAGTTATTTGAGTCCAAGTTCTACTGAAATAAGGGGCTGCGGATACAGTGTTTCCCCCAGGAGTTGGGAGGGAAATAACATGGGATTCTGTTCTTGCTATATCTTTGAAATAAAGATCTGTGGGTAAAAGCTAGTTGATGTTCATTGTAAAGCAGAATTTGGATACTAATAGTGAAGGGGACACATTAGAATGGAAGTTTGAGCCAATGACATTGGAGTTTTACCCTCAATTCTCTTGGGCACCCCCAGAAAATTAAGAAGATCCCTATAAGTGACCTTGCCCTAGGAGAGAGAGAACAGAGTTATCATTACACATCTGATAGAAAAAGCTAAATAGGAGAATGTATTTGCAGAGACTAGTTTCAAATTCTGGAATTTTTTTGGATCTAACAAGCAACTGACATAAGCCTTAAGACTGGCAGAGTCATTAATTCCTAAAAGCAAAGGGGACAAGTATTGTCCTCCCAGGGACTCAGACTGGAGCACATCCAGCGGGAGAAATTGCTCATGGATGAGCCTGGCTAATCTCTAATCCACAAAAACAAAATGTCATACTTGCCATACTTGCCATCAGCCACTGTGTCTGTGGGACTGTCCTTTCCTTTAAATGTGTGTTATTCCACCACCTGCTCCTGAGCAGGAAGGTGACTCCTGGTTTCTCAGCACGCCAAATTCTTGGACCTGATCAACTCTTGGTGAATTCCCACCACTCCTTAGAGAGTACCATGAACTTAGAACAATAATGATGTTCCATAATGCCAGCGGTAATCTTGCCAGGGTTCAGTGGCATTAGGTTCACGGAGGAAATATTTATGACTTTGTGATTTCCCATTTGGAAGGTGACCAAGTATATACAGCCCACTAGTGTCTAGCACACCCAGAGTAGAAGCATCAATACTTTTTATTGATGCTCTGAAGCTCCTGTGGGATGGAGGATTCACTCTGTGGAGACCATGTCTGCAGTGACCTCTATTTAATGTTAGATTTTGGGCCCTAAGTGAGGGCTTTTCTCTATAGATATTGCCAAAGCTCAATAGGTAATGATTTCCCTGTTTAAGGAAATCTCAAGACTGTATATCTGCAAATGGGAAAGTCCTCTTTTATTTTGAAATGGAAATTGATTGCTTTATATTTTCAATCCTCTTTTACATTCAAGAAAGCCTATATAATAAATACTACACATTATGTTCAGAGCTGTCCACCTACCCAAAGTGTCAAGATTGAATTTAAATATCACCTCCTCCAAAATGACTTCCCTGATTGCGCATTTCCTCTCCTTCCTCTATAAGACTTTAGACTTCTTTAAAAGCTCTTATTTATTGCTTCAATTCTTTACACATTTGTCTTAACTCCTTACTTATAGCGCAGATTCTTCAGGATAGTAACTGGCTGTTACTCATGTTACATCCCCAGGAGAGCCTGAGATGGGGATGAGTGTAGCATGGGAGCTTAAATATAAATCCATTGACTTGATGGCACTGGACTAACCCCATTAAGGATCCAATCGTGACATAAAATGACAATGTGATTTCAGCCAAGTAGCCCATCAAAGCTACCCCTTACTTGGAAAGTTTTACGAATTTCTCTTCGATACCGTGATTTTATATGTAATAGAGAATGGTATCATATTGATCTTATTAAGCTTGTAATACTTTTTGATTTGTTCTAACAAATAGCTAGTCTTAAAAAGGAAGCATTTCCCCCTTTCAAAATAATGTTATTCTTTTGACATTCAGGCACTCATGTGCAGCAAACTCCTACCATCCAAAATTCAGGCAGGAATAGATTTTTTTTGGCATGCTAAATGGGATGTTTCACCAAAAGGCTCCAGGCCCAAAATTCAGCTGTGCCCTCCCACCTCCATTAATACCATCAAACCCTTCACATGCACTTTATGAGTTTCAATTCAATCAAACACACACTTATTAAATTAGTAAATATCTACTAGACAGTAGGCATTATGGTAGTCATTGAGGGTAGAATTGTAGATCAAGGGTTAGAAAGGACATTATTACAACCACTGGGTTTTTCCTCTGTCCTTGTCCTCAAACTTAGGAATGCTTGGTAAATTGAAATAAATTGAATTAAACTTTCAAATGTTTACCATTGTTTGAAGCAGCCATAGAGGGAAAAAATATGATAGCTCTTAAAGATCATCAGCTAAACTGACCTTGAGCAGTTGGTGACTGAGATTTGGCTTAGGGTTCTCTCATCAGCAAAGCTTTCCCCTCAGGAAAGAGTTATTGGAGTAGGAGCTGGCACATCCATGGATTGCCTGTTAGGTTGGTTCAACTGCCTGTGACTAAGGTGACTATTCTCTGGATGTCCCTTCCCCCTCCTTCCTCCTTAACTCTTCATTTAGTGGAATTACAAATAGGGGGATACACCTGGGAAAGTGAACACTATAATTTGGTAAAGAGAGCAAACTCGTTTTTCTCCCACTCCCCCCTTTGTTTTCTTTTTTAAGAAAATTGTAATGTTTAATCAGAAGCAGTGCTTCCTAAACTGTGGTCCATCAACCCCTAAGGATTCCATGGATAGATTTTAGGAGGTCTAGAAATGTAGAGAGGAAAAAAATCTTTAGTTTTATTAGTCTCTAAATGAAAATTAGCATTTTCTTCAATTATGAATGAGATAATAAACATTACTCTAACAAGAGATCCATAAGCTTTTTATGAACTGTCTAAAAAATCTATAGTATGAACCTAAAAGTAAAAAATTGAGGATCTATAAGATTTTGAGGGCAGTGGTGATTTCACCTTCACTTGAACACTCCTGAATTGGTTCCAATTCAGGGGTATCAAACAGGCTCAACCACTTTTAAACCAAGGAGTACTAACCTTCCATGGGTGTGTTACTATCAGGTCGATTGGCAAAAACAACATCCACGTATTCTAGCTGCAGTCTCTGCAGGGATCCCTTCAGTCCTGGAAGAAGCAACAGAAACACAAGATCCATGACATTAGAAACACTTAGCTCAATATTGAACAAGTCAACATCAACAAGCATTTATTAAGCACTTACTGTACCGAGCACTGGGCCATATTCTGGGGCTACAAAGAAAGGGAAAAACAGACCTTGTCCTCAAGGAGCTTACATTCTAATAACTGACAGGACACTAACTGGATATTTTGCCACATCAAAAAAATATATCAAGGTGCTCCTCGGTGCTTCTTTTATAGATTTTCCATCTTTCTCAGTTATATTAGTAAACACTCTTGAACCTGAAATCAAAAAATCTTTGGGGACTTGACTACTGTTTCAGTGGGGAGTCATGTCCAGAGTCAGATTTAAGTAGAAAGACAGCTAGCTTCTCTTTTGTATTTAAAAGATAAAAATATATCTTTATCTTAAGCTTAATCTCTTTGGGTCTCAGGTTCCTTAGATAGAAAATAACAGAGTAGGACTGGAATGTCTTAATCTGATGCTATTGAGTTTGTTTTTGATTATTTTAGTAACTATTTCAATATGTTTGGTTTCTATTGTAATCCAGCACTTGGCAGCCTGCTTGACACATAGTAGGTACTTAATATTTATTGGTTGATTAATTGATTCTGTTTTTAATTTTATCCACTGAAAAGGGTTCTATATACATCACCAGAATATCACTGGGATCCATGATCCATGACATAAAAAGATCAAGAGCCTGAAGCAAATGATCTCAGAGATTCCTTCTAGTTCTGTCTCTAGGGCTCAGAGGGTTAAAAAATATCACCAGTTAGTACTAGAAGGAAATTCAGCATTCAATTAGCCATTCTCCCTCATTTTTCTGATGAAAACCCTGAAATCTTGAGAGGTAAAAATCTCCTAGGGGTCCTAGTAGTAACTGACAGGTCCTAGGACTCCAATTCAGTGTTATTTTTATTGCAGAACAAAATCATTTCCCAGTAGCTCTGAGATACATGGGATTATGTAAACATGGGAAGGATCTGTGAGTGTTCAAGTAAGAAATTCCCTATGTAGGAACTCTATTCACCAACTCTAGAGTGCATATTACTACTTAGAAAATAAATTCTGCTGCACATGTTTAATCTATATCAGATGGGGAGGGAGGCAGGGAGAAAAATTTGAAACACAAGATTTTGCAAAGGTGAAAGTTGAAAACCAGCTTTGCCTATATTTAGAAAAACAAAATATTATTGGAGGGAAAAAGAAAATAAATTCTGGGGAGTTGGATTGAGACTAAACAAGACTAAATTGCTTGCCCAGGGATCGCACAGTGTCAGAAATATATAGGAAAATATGCAGAAATATGAATAAAAATTAACTCCAAGAATAGACAAATGGGGAACATTACAATCCATGAGGAAATGAATTGAGTTTTTGAGCTAGAACACTAATGCACAACTATCATGGTTTGCAGAACCCTCAGATATTCTGCCAATTTTATTCTCCTCATGCTTTAGAAAAACAAATACATTGAGTTTTTTTTTTAAACAACAATTTGAAAACATAAGAAAATAGCGAGAGAAATCAGAATAAGACCTCAGGGCCTTATAGCCATTTCCCAGTTCTAATTACTTGGCCACTTGCTGTGAATAGTCAGAGAAATTAATTAATTTTTTTTCTAAAACTATCATTTTCCTGAAATGTTATGTGGAGTGTGATTTAATGCACCCGAAAGAAAGATATATTTTACCTTATTTTCCTGAGAAACAGTATTTTCTTATCAGCTTATTAAATTACATGGGAGGACTCAATATTTTTAAATTTGTTTTTTATTATGTATATAAAATTCATTGTGTGTTAAATGAAGCTGTTATAAATTTAAATTTGATTGGCTGGATTTGGCTTTTTCGATGGCTTCTAAGCCAACCACTTTTTTTCCCCTTTCTTGATAGGATAGTGAAGGGTCCAAATGTGTTTTGGGAAATATTTTGGTCACTTAGATGTCAATGGATGGTTAGGGATGAAGGGCAGACTCACTTAGCTAATTTAGCTCAGGTAACATTCTTGGAAAAGCTAAGGATCTAGAGTGAGCAGGAGACAAGCAACCTCATATATTTTGAATTCTCATACCTCCCTTCACCCCCAAACTAGAAATTTCCCCCTCTGTTTCTATAATATTCTCAGCCTAGAGTATCTTCAATCATCCCAATGGGTATCTGAATGTTTCTAAAACATTTCTCAGAAGAAAAGCAATGTGTTCTCCTTGAATTTACCAGAAAATCTGTGCTGTAGAACCTTTCTAGACAAAGTTTATCCTGAAAAGAATTTATTTCCTTTAAATAATCTTCATTGTTTTGTGGTATCACTTTCTAGTTTCTTTTTCAATATAGTACTTCCCTCCTACTATGTGAATATATACCCATAAAATTGTTAATGTTTGTTTAGATAGGACCCCCAAAGGTTACTGTTAGAAATCCAGATAAAAGTACAAAATATAAGTCCCAGAAACTACAGATTAAAGGATTTTGGGGTAGTCAAATTATAATCTCAAAGCACTATGGGTCCCAGGCTACTTAAAAGAACCTTGAAATGGCAAGGGGAAGCTTCCTTTATATCATTTATACATTTATATCAGGTTTCCAGCTTTTAGGTTTGAATTTTGATGTCTTGGTTTGGGTCTAGAATATTTACAATGTTAATCCTTTTTTTTAAAAAAAGCCTTTTATCAAATTCCTTCTGCAAATTTCCCCTGCCCCCCTAAACAAGGACAGTATGTTCATTGTCAAGGACACACCAAAATCCCAAGGTTATTCCTGGCTGGGCTTTCATAGGGTAGAGCGAGAAATAACTTCTGTGAGTGTTTCTGAAATAATAAAGCCAGCTCCATATTAGGTCTTAGAATCCTTGGCTTCCTTCAAAGCTCAGGTTCAGATATTACCTTTCACAAGAGGCCTTTTTTGAGCTCCTCGGATATCAAAACAATACAATGGATAAAAAGCTAGGAGTCAGGAAAATCTGAGATCCAATCCAGTTTCAGACACTGACTAGTTTTGTGAACCTGGGGAACTCACTTAAATTTTAACAACCGTAATGTTTTGTGATCTTCACCCAAGTAATTTAATATATCATTTCTAATATTCTTTATGATTATAAAGAATATTTAGTGCAAACCTCCTGAATCATCTCTGAACCATTAAAGAAACCAGTAAAGAAAACATCCAATTTTCAGTTAGGAAGACCTGCTTTTGAATCCTGTCTTAAATACTTGCCACCCTGGATGACACTGCCTACTAGACTCAGTTTCCTCATCTGTAAGATGAAGAGGATGGGCTTGATGGCTTCCAGGGTTCCTTTGAGCTCTAATTATCCACTTATGTCAATATTCTTTTTTTTTCAATTCTAGAAATCTTAAAGAATGTTGCATCTATTTGGAACAAAGACAAGGACTTTGTATTCATTGTGTGGGAAGCCTTTAATGGGAGATTTTCAAAGTCCATTTATATATAAGAAAAGCTCATTTTTTATTTCATAAAATACATTGCTTGGCTAAGGTCATCCCTCTCTCTTCCTCCCCAGATATATGTAAATTTGGTTTCTGCCTCAAAGACCACTCTCCTGTCCTCCAGAAATTCTCATTCCTCTTCATTGGATAAGTTCAGAACATCAAAAATGAAAGTGAAGGAAGCTGGGTTGAATATATACATATGGAGAATAAGATAGGGGAGAAAAACAAAACAGATGGAATCCCCAGGAGGCTGTGCTCAATAAACAAGCCAGTGAAGAAAATGCTGCTGGAGACTGAGTCTCATGAAGGTCCAAGACAAAGGTCACATTCACATAGAGGCTGGAGAAATTCGAGTTCTGTCTGTGAAGATCAGCATGTGAAATGTTAGACTTTGCCTATTGTCAGTGATGCTAATCAATCACCAGAAGTCCTGGCTGAGTTGTTTTTTTCCGTTTTTTTTTTTTCCGTTTTTTTTCCTTTTCTTTCTTTCTTTCTTTCTTTCTTTCTTTCTTTCTTTCTTTCTTTCTTTCTTTCTTTCTTTCTTTCTTTCTTTCTTTCTTTCTTTCTTTCTTTCTTTCTTTCTTTCTTTCTTTCTTTCTTTCTTTCTTTCTTTCTCTCTCTCTCTCTTTCTTTCTCTTTTCTTTCTCTTTCTTCCTTTCTTCCTTCTTTCCTTCCTTCCTTCCTTTCTTTCTTTCAAGAAAATAAGGATTTCATTCAGTATCTTTGCTTTCAAATAGCATCCACTAAAATGGTGTCTCTGGTTATTGGCAATCCAGGGGCAAAGGCTGAAGAAAAATTTGCCTGTTCAACTATAAGTTTCTCTATATTTTCCAAAGATCTAGTGTTTATGTCTTCCTTCAGCATCCCTAAGATTTTCTCCTTATAGTCTGGCCAAAAATATTCTAAAAAGTGGGATCTTTCTATTGTTCATTCTTGGATGAAATTGTAGACTATAGAGAAAAAAAATTTTAAAACCAGTTTTTAAATCTCAAAAGTTTTCTGTTTTGAGATAATGTTCATATCTGGGACAGCGCTCATTTGGACTAAACTGATTTGTTCTTCTGGAGACATTAACTCCCCAGGATAAAAACTATCAAATTCAGTTGAGGGACTAAATTTTGGGCATTGCTATCAAGCTTTATGAGTAAAATTGACTTTACGAAAAAAAGATTCTGAAATTATGCACAAATGTTAGAGAAGATTAAAGTAATGGGAATTCAATTCTCGGCTTTATCTCTTTGTATATAGGATCAGTCCTTCTCAATTTCTTTTTTATGCTGTTCAATTTTGTCCTTTGCCTTTCTTGCCATTTTCCATTTTGTATCATTTTTTTAAATCCCTGATTTTCCTTTTTAGAGGGTGGTGAGAGTAATTAACTTCTGTTTTTCTGTTCCTTTAGACTTAGCTCTTTTCTACATTGTCTAAGAATAACTATAGGTCAGCTACATGGTCAGTGTAGACACAGTAACAGTGAAATAGCTGGATGTTAATACTTTACAACACCAAGTTGGCCGCTGTGGTCTGAGGAAGACATTATTGCCTTATCATATTTGTACGAGCCAAGAACAGAAGGGAGTTCACTAGAACTCCAACCCTGAGAATCCCTTCACAGCCAAAATATGTCCCTTTCCTCCAGCCAGCAAGGAGATTTATATTTTATGTGTATATATATATATATATATATATATATATATATATATATATATATATATATATATATATATATATATATATATATATATATATATATATATATATATATATATATATATATATATATATATATATATATATATATATGTACACATATACATATACTTCTTGTAAAACAATAACAAAGAAGTAATCAATTCAGATCACCGTTAATAACAATAACAATCGAAAAGCATCATGATGCTGTGGCTGGAGTCAACTTAGGAGACGAGAAGACTGGGTTCAAGTCTTGCTTTCAATCTCTACAGTTAAGCTCTGTCACTGCCGGTGTCCCCAATCAACTCTGTGAGCTCCACAGAGGCACTGTGGATAGAAGGAATCAACTCACAAAGGACTTCCCTGAATAGAGAACTCAGGCATGGTCCAAATCAATGATGATGATAAAAATAAAAAACCTAATGAGCAACAGAGCACTGGACCTTGGGTTCAAATCCAGCCTCAGATATTTCCAAGTTGTGTCATCCTGGGCAAGTCACTTAACCTTTATCTGCCTTAGTTTCCTCTTTGAAAAATGGGGAAAACCACACCTATCTTCTTCCAGAATTGTTAAAAGAATCCAATTATATAATATTTATAATGTGTTTTATAAATGTTAAAGTGTTATATCATATTATTATAACACAATTATATTAATTAATATAATTATAATATTGAATAAATATAACATTTATATTATAATAATTCTAATTCTTCTCTCTATTACAATATTTTCATGTAGGTAAAATATACTTCATCATGCTCTGGAAATGTTTGAGATCTGACAGTAAATACTTAATAAATACCTGTTGAATTAAATTCATATAAGTTTATTCCTTAAGGAAAGAATATGAAATGGCACTAAAATAAAAACTCTAACAAGTGCCTAGTGGGTGGACATTCTCCTAGGTAGGAGGAGAGAAGTGGGCAGAAACCTTTAGAGTCTAGTAAATAAAACCTGGGAGATGTGACGAATCACTATTTCTCCTCTTGAACTGACTTCATATCTTATACATATCTTCATATTTATGCACATATTGTATAAACTCCCTGAGGATTGGGTTTTTTCACAACTTTTTGCTTGTTTTTCTCAGTATCACCAGGTGCTGGCTCTATGCCCTTCATATAGCAAGCATTGGGTAAAAGTTTGTTGAATTAAGCTGAATAAATGAACAAGTAAAAATAAACCATGAATTAGTACTAGAGAAGCAGCATGTCGATGATGAGATTACAAAAGGAATCAAAGGGAGAACTGAGAAGTAGATGGAAGAGTGACCACCAACTTAATGGGGAAAAAAAAACATTTAGAAAACTTTTCTAGAGTCTCCCCCATGTAATGGAATTCTATTTTATAGAAAAGTTGAAAAAATTACTTCTCACTTCTAAGAAATATAAAGATCTGGCCAGAAATTCTGCTCTGGAATTAAGGAGTGAAGTGGCTTTCTTAAACAAACCACAGATAATTGTCTCAAGTCCTCCTTCTCCTCTCCTTCCTCCCCCTTCTCCCCATCCAGATCTTACAGGGATATTGTGAGGATGGAATAAAGGCTTTAAAGAACGCTATAAATGCTAATGATCATCATTGCCCCCTTTATGAAAGACTTCTTTTTAAGCTCTATACAAGAGCCTTCAACCAACTTCCAAATGGGAAATAGCTTCTTCCATTTCCAGGATTGTCTTCCAGGCTGTGCTGAGCACAGGGAAGACCATGCAGTGGGTTGGATGGTTGGGGTAGGGAGGCTGACAGAATTTGCATCAGCTGAGCTCCACCCCAACTCTGCCACCTATGTGACCTAGAACATTGCCTTACAAGTCAACAGGTCTTAATCTCTTCCTCAATAAAATGAGGACCTTGTACTAGATGATGAGTTACAAGGTCCCTTTAACTATGGTTCTATACTGGAGCCTTCATTAATGATCAGAAAGGGGAGCTTACAGAATTCTTGGCTTGTGGAAGGCCCCTTGAAATGGCTGCCTCCGAGTACCATTTTTACCATACCTTGCCCCCATAAGAATCTTTTAGCTAACTCCATCTTTTCTCTTTTGGTGAAATTTACAGAAATTGGATCAACCATGGCCCTTTTATGTGGCCACATGAGTATGTGGCTGTCAGGCTGTTTGGGGCTTCAGTGGTCAAGATTTTTCCTTTCCTGAATCATTAATTCACAAAATACTATGGAAGAGAAGAAAGAGTACTCACCTTCAATGATGTGTTTTCGTGACAATCCTCTTTCCGTTTCAGCTCTGCCAAGATAAAAGAGGCAAAGGACTGTGAGTGGGGGTGGCTGTTGGATAGGGCTTTTTTCCTGTTCTAGGAGTACCGAAGAAAAATGTTCTCACTTAGGCAGACCTGCTAATTTTATACACTGTTCTCGGCAAATACTGTGCACCGGGTGGGCAGAGACCAGTGAGGTGGCTGGCTCTCGGTGAACTGAGCCCCCTTTCATTGATGTCCCGATGAGATAAATTAAGCGCAGATGGTCACAGGGACATTGCCACTTATCTCCAACCATGCTGCTCTTCCCCTAAAACTCAGGGACATTCACAGCACCCACATAGGGTTTCATAGCACTTCAACTCTTCCTAGGTTCTTTTCTTTGGGGGCAGAGTAGGAAGATGGGCACTAATGATTTTAATCAAACAACATAATTTCTTCAAAGGCACAATGTCAAATATAAATCCATTACCCACAGTGACTGAAGTTTCCTTGGTAATGTCTGGTAGTAACTGAGGAGACTTGGATTGGAGGGCAGGAGGAGGGAGATACTGGGTTGTTGGCCAGGTAATTTACTTGGCAGAGCAGACTGGCATTTGGGAATGCTGGGTAAGGTTGAAGATGATTTGTACTGGAAAGATGGCAGGCAAACATTTGTTTCTCAAATTCACTTTAGTAAGAAGTATAGATCAGGTGTTCACAACACAATCGTTCTGGGCAACTTCGGAAGTAGAAGCAAAAGTCATCATTTCTGATGTCATTAGCCAAATGAGAAGAAATACGTTAATTGATTTGTTGATTTTTCTGGAGAGAGAAGCAAGCGTGCTTCAATTTGTTCTTAAGGTGAAAAAACCATATTTCTTTGAGTTCTACCTCTGAAACCCACTAGCTATTTGACCCTGAGTAGCTCACTTAACCTCTGTGACTCAGTTTCCTCTTATGTAAAATGTACATCACAACGTTATTATAAGAAAAACATTTTGAAAATGGTAAACTGCTATGTAAATGTAAATGTGAGCTGTAAGTATGTGATAATATGGTAATTATTTTATCATAGAATCATTATTATTTTTCATTGAAACTGGAGTAAAATTTAATTGCAGAGAATTTCAAATTTAAAAAAAGAACCTGGTGAGCTCTGTCAAGAATCATTTGTTGATCCCTGTTTTGTTGAAATCCAAGATGTTGGTGCAATTCACTCCTCTATGAAAGGAACCCTTGAATCTAGATCATAGATTTCAGATATTAGAGAGAATCTTAGATCAGCCCTGAGCTCTGTGAACAGGTTTTTTTGTTTGTTTGTTTGTTTGTTTTGTTTTGTGTTTTTTTTTTTTTGTTTGTTTTGTTTTGTTTTGTTTTTTGAGGCTGGGGTTAAGTGACTTGCCCAGGGTCACACAGCCAGGAAGTGTTAAGTGTCTGGGATCAGATTTGAACTCAGGTCCTCCTGAATTCAGGGCTGGTGCTCTATCCACTGCGCCACCTAGCTGCGAACAGGTTTTTAAAAAATAATTTGATATGTGTATTTTAATATAATTGATTTCCTTTGCAATCTTATGTATTTGTTTTAGTTTTGAAGAACATCATTCTAAGAAGGGATCCTCCATAAGCTTCTCCAGGTTGCCAAGAGACCTGTGACTTCCCAAATGGCAAGAGCCTTTTGATTTATCCTAATAAAAAGAATTCACATTTGTGTCTCACCACATTTTATGAAGAATTTTTGAAGATGAGGAAAATGATTCTCATTAACATGAATTGGCTTAACCAGCATCCTCAAGTTCATAAACAGCAAGGCCAGAATTTGAATGCAAGCCCTTTGGGTTCTGAAGCCAGCATTCTGCCACACTACCTCCAGAGGGAAGCCTTGCCTTTCAGCCACAGCCATAGCAGGGAGCTCAACCTGCACTCTGGGGCTCCCTCCAACTTCCCGGTATTTACATTTGGGAGTCACCATTTAACCATTAAGATTACTTAGAAATATATTTTCTTTTGAACAATTTAAGGTGACTGGCCTGCCATAGTTCAGGGCTTTTAAACAGGGTTTTCTCCTGCCTAATACTGTAGGCAGAAGCGAGTCTACTGGCCCATAAATTTAAATTGTGGATGAAATGTGTCTGCTGCACCAATTTCCTTTGGACAGCCTCTATTGTAAAAGACAACAATAAACCATCCAGCCCTTATTTCTTATGTAAACTAGATAATACTATATTACTCAACTAAGCAATCATTCTTGCAGGCTGTTGTTTCTCTGTGCAGTTCCTAAAATATAAGCCAGGCTTTGGGTCCATAGCAAAAACCAAAACAATAGGCTCAGAAAATAGAACAAGGCAGATGCTATAAATCTACATTATTCATATGTGGTGCTGCTTTATTTATATTCAGACTGCATTAGAGTAGAAATCTAAATTCTATCTCCCCAACTTCATATTCATTGTGAGTAGCAACAGAGAAGCAAGGATCATATATATCTTCTCTTCTCATGGAAGAGTCAAGACAAGACTCTTTCCCCTGGATTTTTATCAATTTATCAGTCACATGTAGTCAATAAGGGCCTTCTAGAGCCTTTGGTTTCCTACATTTCATGAGAATAGCACAGACCAATCAAATATACTGGTAGATGAGTTTATGCATTTTTCCAAAATTCCAGACCATCTAACTGCAACTCAAAATGGAAGAAGGGAGCAGCAGAAGTCAATTCACCCTATGAAAAAGTCAATTCATCCTATGAAGTTTGGATGGCACGTCCACCACAACGGGAAGAACTCTCTTTCATTTGTCTTGACCACAAGTAACCTAAAGACCCCATTTTTGTCTCCAATAAGATAATTCTTTCGATTGTAGTTCTCCAAGCTCACCACAGGGAGGAGGGATCACAGCACAAACCCAGGGCAGGCCAGCTATTTCTCACTTTGCAATAAAACTGCTGTGCATTTTGGCAGGTTGGAGGGACTTTCCTCCTCTGAAAATTTGTGCTTATTTGCTCTTGCAGGAACTTGAATCACAATCAAGATTATAGGTGAAAATAACTGCTTGGAAATCTCCTTGGCTTCCCAAGCATCCCACAAAGCCGGTATGTCATCTTCCACTTCTCCTGATTCATTGGCCCAAGTCTAACGCGAGGCAGATTATTTTGTTAAACATTCATTTTTCACATATTACCATTAGGTGAGAAAAAGATTACTCCCATGGATTTCAATACGCGGATGAAATTTGTTTTCTAAACACATTGCTACAGAAGAGTTCTATTAGGCTGAGGGTCACATATAATTTACTTACTTTCCACCCCAGTAGAGTTTGGTTGTTATGACCAGACTGGATCTCCTGTACATTAAAAAATAAAACCATAAAAATAATAATTATTTAATATTATAATATATAATTATTTAATATAATAAAATATTATTAATAACAGTAATAAAAAAGAAAAAAAAACAGATTAATGCTAAGATAAAGCCCATCCAATAACAGTATTATTACACTTTCAGGAAGAACTCAGTGGTTCATATTTGAAGAATTGGCTTAAAATGTTCATTTGACATAGCTGGAGTTTAGCCACAAAGAGCAAGATAAAGAGTAGGTGCTGAACACTGATGGAAGGAGGCCATGGGAAAGCTAGATCGGGAGAGGATGTGATAGTTCCTTGGGGCTGAGGGTGAATGAGAACGGGTAGAGAAGGTTAGGCAGCGATGGTGAGTAGGAATGAGCTGGTAAAGGCGTCCTTTGGAAACACGAAGAGGTTATTTCTCTGACAAATAGTTTAGCTAATTTATTAACCACCTCATAATAATAGCTAGCATTTATATACTACTTTAAGGTTTACAAAGCATTTTACAGATACCTCATTGAATCTTCACAGCAATCCTGGGAGATAGGTGCTGTTATTATTCCAGTTTTACAGATCAGGAAACAGAGGTAACCTGAGTCAAATGACTTGCCCACAGTTACTCAGCTATTAAGTATCTAAAGCTGCATTTGAACTCGAGTCTTCTTGACTTGAAGGCTAGTGCTCCCTCCATTGAACCTCATAGAAGCATTTACTATGGACATCCCCACCTCCTAGAGAAGGGATAGGAAATAATGACACATACTCCTTTTCCATGGCTAATGTTCCTAGCAGAGCTCAAAGATTAGCAAGCATACCTTTTTGTTTGTTTGTTTGTTTGTTTGCAAGAAAACAGGGTTAAATGATTGGTAAGTGTCAAGTTTCTGGGGCCCACTATGAACTCAGGGCCATTCACTAGAATATCTTCTAAACTGGTTAACATTTCATCAGCAGGATTTCACCAAGTAAGCATTAAATACAATTTGCAATAATAGTAATGATATTTATTGACTGAAAGAGTCTTTAAATATTTTAACAATGGACAATTTGCTTTTAGTAAAAGTTGCCTAATCTTTAGTACTAATTTCTAATATTTGACTCTTGGTAACATAAAACCTGGAAAAACTACAAACTACCTCACCTTGACAGCTTCCCCCTAGTGATGTGCATTCCTGGCAAGACAAGCCACAAGAGACTTGTCTAAGAGACTGATTCGCTTTCTTGAGATCCATAATTCAGTTTGATTCATCCAGGAAAAAGAAAATCCCTAATCATGATTTCAAAGTCTTAAAACAATTCAAGAGCCTTTGAATTAGTCCTATCCATGACTCCACCTATGGAACAAGAGGTGCTTGCTGATTGCTGGGCACTGGGGCATTAAAACCCCTACAAAGCCCCTACAAAACACAGACAGCATTAGTCACTCAAACAAGGTGATTGTGCAGAGAAAAGGCTATAGAAGAAATCACCTTTCCTCTCCCATACCTCTTGTATTTCTCAAGAACTAATCTGAAGGACATATGGGTAAATAAGCCTTATTGCTACCTACTCTGGGTCACCTTGATCATGGCACTGCAGCTCTCCAGATCTCAATTTCTTTATGTGTAAAATGAGAGAAATTGAACCAGATGGCCTGCAAGGTCTGTCCCTTCCACCTTTCCATCCATGGATCTGTTATCTGGATCCAATCTGGATCCCCTTGGTGAAATGCTTTTCCTCATATGGGTCTCAGTTTCTAGATTTCATGATAGAAGCACTTCTCAGACTTATGTCTTACCTTCTTGGAGCTTATTAGAACAACAACTGATCACATGAAAACCAAATCTTCCACTTTATGGAAAGAGACTTTAGAAACATTTCTCTGCCTTTTATCAACTCCAACAAGGTATCAAATGTAATCCCTATAGTGATCGTGGTTATTCAGAGTCACTACGAAAAAGTCTCTGTCTTATTAAAATGAGTTACTTTAGAGCATCCAAAAAGCTACTGTCTGCTCATTTGTAATATCTGTGCTTTAATTTGGAGGTTTGAATTGAGGGCTATATGCTATGCTATAGATTTCAAAATAAGAAGAAGAGACAGCAATCATAAATAGCACCCTCTCCTCATGTTGTTATGGGGTAATAACTCCTAGGAAAGAAAAGCTATTTATTTTATCACCAGCCTCGTGGGACATATATAAACTGGTGAGAACAGTTTGTGGCTAGCTGATTGTTTTGACATTCATTTGCAAGATTTCTATGTTGTATGCATTATATATGAATGCAGATATGTTTGTTTCATACAACCCAGATTTTAGAAATGTGCATATATGGACAGATAATTACACAGAGCAGGGTTAAAATAAGTGTCTTTACTATTGATGATGATAATGGGGGGTACAGACTGGATTTATTTCATTAAGGGAATGTCTAAACAAAAAACTTGCTCTACTGGTGTGAGAGAGTATCTTCTCTGAAACTTATAGGCCCGCAAAGTTGCTTAGGGCACCAAAAATTGTGACTTATTCAATATCACATAGGTTATAAGAGAAAGAAATGGAAATTTAAGCCAATTTTCAAGATTTCAAGACCTTCTCTTCATCCTCTACACTACAAAATACTCTATATCAAGAATGGCAGTGTAATATTTTGTTTGACTGTCAATGGTAAACAAGGAAAACAAAATAGAGCTTTTTTTTTTTTTTTTTTACAATGGGTTGATGCATTTGATCTAATTCTGTTCACTCTGCTAGGGAAGGAATAGATATATAACAAGTACATCTGATGGGTATAATGGAAAAATGCTGATTCTGGAGTCAGAGGACCTGGGTTCAAATCTACCTCTGACTTTGACAACCTTTCTGATCATAAACAAGTTACAAATTGACTGAGGCTTAATTTCTTCAATTTGTAAAATGAAGGTGTTGAGTAATATAACACATGTTTCATATATATATATATATATATATATATATATATATATATATATATATATATATATATATATATATATATATATATATATATATATATATATATATATATATATATATATATATATATATATATATATATATATATATATAAAACATGTTTATATATATATAACATGTTTATATATATGTATGTAACATATATATGCATATATATATTTTATGTATAAACATGTTATATATATATATGAAACCTGTGTTATATTACTCAACACCTTCATTTTACAAATATGTATATAATTATCATATATATATATATATGAAGCATATAATAACACGAGATAGAATGGTCTATCTCTAGAGTCATGATCCTGTGAATTCTTTTTCACCTAGAAATGTCTCTGGTGTGTGGGGAATGTACAAGCTTCCTTTTTATCCCCAAGATATAACAAGTGTCTCTTCACAGAATCATGGTTTCTGCCCATCTGAGTCCCTGTGTGATTATTATGGATGGTCCATTCATCAGGTGCCCCGATATTGTACAAGGCTGGTGTCCTTGGTGCATGCTACCTTACTCATGCAAGCACAGGAAACATTGGGGAAAGAGAATCCTTTTCTCTATTAAGCAGTTCCAAAGGATGAGAGAGATGTGATCATGCTAAAATGGACAAGATAAATGTACCACAGATGGCTCTTCAGCAGCACATCTCCCCTCACTGCCTAAGAATATCCCAGAGGGAACAAAAATAAACAGGGCTGAAGGGAAGGATAGGTCAAGACCATCTTCTTGAGTTAGATACTTTTTAAAACTGAACTTAAAAGTTAATACAAAGCATGTGATGAAGGTGCCCCCATAGTGTACTCTGCCAAACTGTTCTCACTGAGGACTATCGGTACTTTTCTTCACTTGAGTGTCAGTGAATACAAGGAAGATAGATAATGATGCATTTTCCTGCCTTTATCCTGATTTTGTCCCCTGGGCAAAACAAGGGCTGTTATGACCAGAGCATATTTACATAGAAGGGTCTACTTGAAAACACTATGAACTCTCAAAGTGATAGAGAGGAAAGCATACTAGCTCAGGAACCAGAAATCTAAGCCTTATCAGCAACTGCTTGTGTGATATTAGACAAATCATTGAACCTTTCTGATCTTCAATTTCCTCATCTGTAAAAATGGATGTTGGCCTAGACGGTCTGGGGCTTCTTCAGAATCTGGGGTTCTTAGTTCAGGAGTACAGTTGGGAAGATCAATTCAAATGATATCCCTGACACTGATTGTGTGGCCAGAAACAAATTTCTTGATTTCTCCAAGACTCAATTTCTTCCCCTGTAAAATGGAGATACTTTTAGCCACTTTATATGGGTTTTGGAAGGGTCAAATTCAGAAAATGTATGTAAAGTGCTTTGTAAGTTTTGTAGTCCATACAGTTCAGCTATCCTAGTATCTTCCATAAATATCAGCTCTTATCACTGTAATTTCCTCCATGCCCTTGAAACAAAAGAAGGAGGAGATTAAAATGTGGATTAAAAAACAGGCACAGGATTCATCTCAAAAGCTTTGTCTTCCTCATTTCATTGTATGCGGGAAGATTAGAAAAATAAACAGTGAAAGTCTATAGTTTATAATTAATTTTCATTAATCTGCATCTTGCGTGCTAGTTCTTCTATCTAATTAGAGAAGAGGAGTCCAAAAGGCTCTTTCATGCAGTCCTCTAGAGCTGGGAAGTTCCTCAGAAGCTAAGTAGGAAACTGAGGTCCAGGAAAGGTGAGGGACATTTTGTACCTTGGCCATCCTCCTCATCCTGATTTCTCAGAAACTCAGGCTCTGATCCCTGGACCCTGGCCTTTGATAGGTGAGCTTTTGTCTTACCTTATCCGGAACCAGATCCTCTAGCAATTTGTCATAGTTAGTGGGTTTTTTGTTTATTTATTGGAACACTCCCAGTCTCTTATCCCCTGCCATTTAACATGCAGAATTTTTCTTTTCCTTGAAATCCTGTTCTTTGACTTGTCCCGTTGCAGCCCCCTCCCATCCCAGGCATCCTATGCTGTTTTGCTGAGGTAGTCCTGATCATGAGCCATACCTCCATCCCTTCCTCTTGATGATACTTCCAAGGATCACTTCAGCCCTAGAGGGAAGGATGGAAAGAGAGAACGCTTTAGTATCACATCCTGGAAAGGCACGAGTCTATTTTTTAAAGCCTATTCCTTGTTTGAATGTTCAGTCACAAAGCTCTTAAAATAGACTCTACTCTGCTTGTGTTCACAATTTCCGCTGTTTCTGCTGGTGCCTGCAGAACTCGGCTATGGAACAGTCCCGGGTGCCTGCCAACTGCTGACTTCCTGGAGGGAGGGAGCCTGCTCTCTCTGTCTCTAAGAAGCCCAGTGAAATCATTTGGCCATTGGACTTTTCTGTAAATGTCATCCTTGGAAAAGTCAAATTGCAATCACAGATTGCTTCCTAATTGTGACTTTGGCTTCTCAGTCCTCCCCATTTCCCCCCCTTAGAATGGTGCAGATCATTCCAAATTATGATGAGAAAAGAAAAAATGGACAAAATAATTTGGATAGAAAACTGAGAAAGAACAGGTACTTCCAGGTCCTAAAACGATAGATAGATTTAAGAGCCTGAGCCATCAGACCAGATCATGAGATCTAGATCATGAGATCTAGAGCAAGCCATTTCACTTATCTGCCTTCTTTGGGGGAACTTATTTTATTGCCTGATAGGATGCCTGGACTCATTCCCCAATGGTTAGCCATCTCTGTCCCCATTCTATGTTTCTGATTGCTAAGAGTGACCCAGCTCTTAATTCCTAATCTCTCATTCTTTTCTACTACAACTTAATTACTCCAAAGTCTAGTCTTATTCCACATCTGTCATCCTGTCCACTGGGCCTTCTGGAGCTCCTGCTCTAGAATTAACCAAAAAATGTTTCAGTGTATTCCCATTCCTTACATATTCTTTTGGTCTTCTGGCTCTCGATGAGACCTGACTTCCTTTGCCTGGTTTTCCCTTCTCGTACTAGTAGTATCTGCTTTCATAGCTAGCCCCCAAACTCTTCCTTAAACACATACCCTATGTCCCATTCACCAGACCCAGAGCTGGACTCACAATAATACTCTCCTCCATTGTGCTTCTATATTCTCTTTATTATACCAAAACCCAGCAATTTCTTCTATCTAATGTTATCACTCAACCCAGCTCCAAAGTGATAATTATCTACTAATCACCCTAGGACATTTTCCCTTCTTTCTCAAATTAGATATCATATGTGAAGTGCTCTACGAAACTTAAAAGCACTGCAGAGTTATTGTTATTATTTCTCAATGAATTCATGATTTTAGTGTCTGGCTCATTCTTTTGACCCTAAGTCTTACCCTATACAAGAGGATTTCAACATATATGTTAATGTTTCTTAAAGCACTCCAACCACGCAGACTCATTCACGCAAAGAAATGAGTATACCCTTTCTATCAAACACAAGTGGTCCTTTTTCATGAAAAAAAAAACTCTTAAATTCCTTTATCTGATCACAATCGCCTATCATTTCACCCTCCTCTGCTTTATTCCTTCTAATTCTGTTCTTCACCCTAATTGGGACCTTCAGTTCCTCCTTGTATCTTTTCTGCCCCATTTGGGCAGTTCCTGCTGTTACTCACAGAGATTATTTTCTTCATTTTCAAAGAGGACCATGGGTAATGCCATTAGGGAGGTGCTACCATGACATGCAAGTGAATTGGAGTGAAGTGAGAGAGGACTGTTTAAAGTCACCAGCCTCACTCTCTCTTCCAGAGCCATCTTGCAGTGGCAAAATCCTGGATGCAATGGAAGACTTTGACATTTTTAAATTAAGGTCTTTAACAGGTCTGAGTTTGACAGAGACAGATTCCCACTGGAATTTCTTTCTTTGCTATCCTCCTTTAAAAAGTGTCTATATTCAGTACTTATACTTTGCTTCTTTTTACTCTCTCATAAACCATTTGTAATCTGACTTTCAATCTCAACAGTCAGCTGAAACTGCCCTTCCCCATATGACCAATGATTTTTATATTAAAATAGATTTTAATGATATGTTTGGGAAAATTCTGCAAAACTGAAGCACACATTGAAAAATATGATGACATCCTATGCAGTGTTTCACACCTGAGGAATCCTTCCTCTCCCTCCAACTTTGCATTTAGTTTTGATTATTTGATGATTGCCATTCTTTTCAGTGACACTGTTTTAGTCATATATGTATTGCTTTCCTTAGTCTGCTTAAATTGCTTTGCATCAGTTCACATAAGTCTTTCTATGTTTCTTTGTTTTCATCATGTTCATCATTTCTTATAGCACAGGTATATTCCATTCTCTCCTGCTTATGTATGTATGCTTAACCATTCCCTAATCAGTAGGCATCTACTTTGCCTCCAATTTTTTGATGCCACAAAACTCCTGCTACCAACATTTTAGTATATATAGGAACCTTTCTCCTTTATTCCCTTCCTCCTTCCCTTTTTTGTTCCCTCCCTCCCTCCTTCCCAGTGTTCCTTGTTCCTTCTCTGTCCCTCCTTTCCTTTCCTTTCCTTTCCTTTCATTTCTCAATGGCCTTCTTGAGACATATGTCTAACAATGAAATCATTAGGTTCACGGGTATGGGTATTTAAAAGTGATTTTATCTGCATAATTCCAATTTGCTTCTACTATTATTTAATGGTACCAAATCACAACTCCACCAATAATGTAAGCTGTTTGAAGGCAGGGGCTGTTTTTGCCTTTCTTGGTATCCTTAAAGTATATTTTAAAAAACACTTCATAAATAAGAAGAACTTAATAAAAGCTTATTAACTGTCAATGTGCCCAGTAATTATCTCTCACTTGCATAATCTGATAGTTCTTTTCAGTCTTCATCCTTATCAACCTTACTGCAATATTTAACACTGATGACCACTGTACCATCCTGGACACTGTCTACTCTATGTAAGCATGTCATGTGAAAAAGACTCAAGATCTTTTATAAGGTGAAAGCTTAATATGAATTAATGATGTAGTAAGGTAGTCAAAAAGTTCTTGCAATCTTTACCTGTATTAATACATACATAGTATTTAAACTTAGCAGTCATAGTTCTGTGATGCTCTATAATAAGGACACTATATTTGGGACATTTTGTTCAGTTTGGGGGACCTCATTCTATGAGTCAGAGATTGTGTTCAGCCAAGGGAATTCAGGATGCAGAGGGTACTCAAGACCATCCCACATGAGGACGGATAGAAAGAACAGAGGATGTTTACTGTGAAGCAGAGAAGACAGTGGGAATTAAGGGAGGATGTGGTAGATTTTTTCAATGAACAACATGTAAAAGAGGAATTAGATTTTCCCCCCCTTAATCCCAAAGGATAGAACTAAGCATTATGGGTAGAAGTCATGGATCCAGATTTTTTCACAATATAAACAACTACCTGAAACTAGTAGAGCTTTATATTCATGAAGTAGGCTCCTTGTGAAGCAATAAATACCTTATCAGTGGGAATATATAAGAAGAAGCTGGATGACCAGTTGCCATAGATGTTTTTTTTCCCCAATTAAAAAACTTTGAACTGCACAAACATCAACTAAAGCCAGCATTTTCATATATTTGGGCGAATGGAATGAGAAGGCTCTCCAAACAACTGCCATGAAGGGTAGCTACAGTGGGTGAGAGGTTGGCCTAGATGACATATTATGGTTCCTTCCAACTCTGTGGCACTACAATGAATGCTGTGCCTCTTTGCCCCCCTTTTTGTACAGAATTTAATAGGATTATAAAGTAGAGAAAGGAGGACAGTATATGAAAGATTTTTCTACTAATATCACCCTCAATAGAATATAGGAGCTAGACTAAGAGGAGTCTGAAAAGAAATCAGTTATCATAATTATTATTTTATCCTTGGAAACAGAGAAAATCAGAGGCACTAATTCTCAGGCTTCTTAATGACCCTTAAACAAAAGTCCTTCTCCCCACAGAATGAAATGCCAAATGAGATAGAATGCACATAAGCCAGGCATTGATGAATCTCAGCTAACAAGTGATATAGTTTGATTGTGCTCTCTTCTGGAAAGTGGAGAATTAGAATCAAAGCCAATTACCACCCACCATAGAGCCAGACATTTTCAGAGGCTGTTAAAATAGCTGGATGGTTATCCATATCTTTAATAGTCTGAAATCTACTCTGGAGTGAAATGGATGGGGCGAATGTTCCCCTTAGCTCTAAAAGTTGCCATTTCACTGAGTTAGGAGCCAGTATCTATCTGTGTAGCTCAACCTGGTATTGAAACATACCTATTGGGTCCCCAAGTTTGGTGGGACCAGTCCAGAATGCTGGTGTTATTCTGGGAAGAAGTCATTGGCCATTTGTTCGCACATTTGGGTTTAAAAAAATCAATTTCACAAGTCCAAGATGGTAAACCTTTATGAGTCATCTGAAAAAGAACTGGGCATTTCAGTGCAAAACAAACTGAATCTGAATCACTTGAATGATATGACAGGCCTAGAAATTAATGTAGTCTTAGGCTTGGCAAGAGAATCATAGCAGCATACCCTGTGGGGATGATGGTCCCATTGTGCCTAGTCTAGGTCAAATCACATTTGAAGCATGATCTTCAGTTTGGGGCACCACATTTTATAAAGACACTAATAAGTTAGTGTCTAGAATATAGCAAACTATAAGAGGAAGAGCTTCTAAAATATGTCCTAGACAAATTAGATGAAGGAACTGGGAACGTTTAGTCTAGAGAAGAAAAGACTAGAGGGAGGAGTTAAAAAAAACATATGAAAAATGTCTTCAACTATTTAAACACTCAAATAGAAGATGGCCTAGGTTTCTCCCTTTAGTCCTCAGAGAAACTAGAAGTATTGGGGAAAAATTGTCAAGACTTGAGCCAAAAAAACATTTTGGCTGTGAGTGAGATATCATAAGAAATTTGTGAGAGGATAAAAATAAAAGGTACTTCTAATTTTTTTAAACAGTAAGAACACAAAAGATGACCTTCTCCCAATTAAAGCTATCTCAAAGTGGAATGAACTTCTTCAGGAGATGGTAGATTCTCCTTCAGTACAGGTCTTCCAGTAAAGGCTGGGTAACATTTGTTGAATGTAAGCAACTTGAGAGCACTTCTTTTATATCCCCAACTCTTAGCACATTGTTCTTACATCTAGGACAAATTTGTTAATTCACTAAATGATGGAGGGGATTTTTTTGTTTGATTAATGTTGTATAAGACTGCCCCTAACCAACTCTGATATTATGTGATCATCACCTTACACTTCATTAATCTGGTACCCCTCCTGTCTATATGTATGTGTACACACACACACACACACACACACACACACACACACTCCCTACATATACACACACACCATATTCTATAGTGTAACAACCTAGTTTTGTTAATAGGTATGAGAAAGAAGGTAGAGAACAGACTGTCTGCATCCTTTTTCCAATTTCTACACAATGGCTGTTGTGAGGGTAGTGTCACAATAATAAGTTTGTGAAGCAAGAGCAAGGAAAGGAGGCAAAGATTATAGGGGGAAGGAGCTAGGACATGGCCAAGTCACCTGGGAAGATGGGAAGGGAAGTGAGAACAAAACCATTTTATGTGGCAATCCACCCCCAAACAACACCTTCAATGTATACCCTCCCCCAATGCAAACCAGTGCGTACTTGCCAGCAGCATACACCTCCGCTGTGTCAAAGAGGTTGACTCCACTCTCATAGGCAATTGTCATTAGTCTTTCAGCAACCTTGGGGAAGACACAGAGTTAGAGAAGCCAGCTGTGCTTTCCAGCCCAGAAATCTCCTTACCAGTCACTGAATCATAGTTCCAGGTCTTTGAAATCTCACTGCTGAGTTCATTTATGGGTCTTCTTGCCCAGAGAAGCAAAATGCTTTTCCCAGTAGAATATTAACTTCTTGAAGGCAAGAACTGATTTAATTTTGCCACTGTATCCTCAGAACTAGCACATTGCCATGGAAACAAAGTAGACATTTAATAAATGCTTGATAACTTAGTTGGGATAATCACTATGACCCCAAAAGTTATTAATGTATATAATGTAATGAATCTTCCCCTCTCATATTTCCATATAATTTTGTGTGGTCATTCTTTTATTCTATTAGAATGAAATATGGCATCGTAGGGACCAATACTGTTAACTAACAATGAACTCAGTACATATTCCATAGCTAATTATTGCTGTGCCTGTAATTACAGAGGTAGATAACATTTCCAAGAAATCTCTCAGACAGGATGGTTCTTTTAAATCTTATTTACAAAGTCATAGAATCGCACATAAAGTCAAGATCTAAAAATATCTCAATGTGCTAAAAGATTGGGGCAAATCCATTAAGATAAAATGTAATGGAGATAAATATAAAAACTATCCTTGGATTCAAAAAAACATTTTCATAAATATAGAATGGGAAGATATTTCTAGGTAGACATGTCTATAAAAACAGTGTTGGGATATTAGTTGAATGCAAGGTCAACAAGAGTCAATAGTAATAAATACATAGTAGTGAGAAAGACCAGTATGATCTTATGCTGTTGGGAAAAAGACACAGTAATCCAGAGCAAAAATGATGGCTTTTGTGGTTCAATTGTTTCAGTAGTACTTGACTGTTCTTGCCCCCATTTAGGGTTTTCTTGGCAAAGATATAGGAGTGATTTGCCATTTCCTTCTCTAGCTCATTTTACAGATGAGGAAACTGAGGTAAACAGGGCGAGGTGGCTTGCCCAGGTCATACAAATAGTAAATGTCTGAAGCCAAATGTCTTGAACTCACAAAGATGAGTTTTTCTGACTCCAGACTTGATACTCTATCCACTACACTACTTAACTGCCCTAAAGAAGATGAAGGAAGTACTGTATTCTTCCTTTGTTCAACCACATAAAATTCTGTTTTCATATTTTAGAAAGAACATCAATAAGGTAGACAATATACAGAAAAGGCCAGACAAAAGAATGAGAGGTCTGGAGACCAGATCCAATCCAGTTGAAGGAACTGTAGATTCTTAGTTTGGAGAAGAGAAAATTTAAGGACATAATTGTCTTCATATATATGAAGGATTGTCATTTGAAAGAGTAATTAAATTTAGTCTGTTTGGCCCCGGAAAGCCTATCAAAAGGTAGAAGTTACAGCAAAGTAAATTTAGATTCTAGGTCAAGAAAAATACTCCCCCAAATTAGAACTATTCTAGAGTAGAATGAGCTTCCATAGGATGCTACTACTTCCTGGAGGCCTTTAAGAAATGACCAGATGAGCACTTATTGATGGGGTTCCTAAATAGGGGATCATTGGACTATTTGGCCCCTGGGATCCCACTCAACTCTGAGAGTCTGAACTCTCCAATATGGTGTTATTGTAGAAAGATCATCAGGATTAAAATCCTGCCTTGGTTACTTCTCACTTGTGTAATGTTGTAAATATAGTGTCATCTTATTTCTTTAAAACTTCAGTTTCTTCATCTGTAAATAGACATTAGACTCGTTGATAATTAACATCCCATCCAGTTCTGCATCTATGGTTTTGGATTGTGGATTTATTTGACAATTTAATGGGAAAATTTACAAACATATTTCCAAGTTTTTATTGTTTTCTTAATAAGAGTACCATTCACACAATTCATTCCTCATAATATCATTTTTATTATTTACTTGTAACTTTATAAAAGTCAATAGTCAAAAACTCCAGATGGCACAACTAGCCTTTTCCCATTATTTGGGAGACAGTAATTCATGTTGTTTTGTCAGCCTTTCTAGGAAAAAATATCTTTTTAGGGGACTTAAAAAATCTCCCTAATGAAAATTGTGATCAACTTTCAAAGAAAAGTGCATATAAGAATTTTTAGGAAAATAACTGTCTAGACTGGCATGAATATTTAAGGTATTTCCCCAGAATATTTGCCAACAAGTAAGTGGAAATACAAAATAGGATTGAATTTTTTCTTACACCACTTTTCTAAATGGAACAGGTTCTTTATTCATTCTATTTTGAAAATCACATTGACATATCCTGGACCATAATTTCTCCAGGCAAGCTCTTTACTTATCCTATGTTTTCGTCTATAAAATGGAGCCTGAGGGAGAATGGAAAGCACTAGGTAATTTTTAAGGTCCCTTTTAAGCTCTAATTCATGATTACTATCTGGGGTTCCTAAAGCATAGAGGCCATAGGGTAAACTTGAAAGAGTGTGGTAGATTTGGGTTCTCTACCACTTGGCACCTATGGGTTCTTGAGCACCTCCCCTTTTAATCTATAAAATAGACATAGAAATATCTAAGGATATTAAGTTTATGGAAAACTTGTGGTTAAATATTTGTTGGTATTAGAAGAGACACTGGAGGAATACCAAAGAATCACTGCTCACTACCTTGGGAGATAGTATCGAGCCTAGAAATAAATTTCATCCATTCTTTCACTACTTGTCAGCCAACCCATACTGTCCCCAGTTTCTGCTTGGTTTGCAAACTTTGCCAATAAAATCCCTACCAGAAAAAAAATTGATTCTCTAGGGCTTGATATGACCAACACAATGACATCCATAAACCACAGTATCTAGATATTGATAAGTAATCCACTTGGATTCTATATCTGGATCTCTTCCATGACAAAGTTCAACAGATTAGATCAATATAGTTATCCCTGTTTCATGCTCCAAAGGATTATCAAATAAGGCCATACCGATTATTAGATCCTTGAAGGATATAGAAGTTAGATCTATACAAAGTGAACCACATTGCCCTGTTCTTTCTCTCTGGAAAGTCTTCAGGAAAAGATAAATGTCCTCTTGGTGGGGACGTGTTAGACTAGGTACCAAGTGAACAACATTTGTTATTCATCTATTACGTGTAAGACTGCACTACATTGGTGCTAGATCATGGGGATATAGAGACAAAAGGGATGTGTATGTGTGTGTGTGTGTTTATATAAGTATATATTCCTTTATTTTCTGAGGAATATCTTCAAGAGGAAAAAGCACTGGGCCATTGGAAAGAAAATGGGATTACAGTATGATCCTGTACTCCAAAAGGAACAGATCTTCATTGTCTCTTCCCTAAGAATCACACTGTTCCACAACATACTTGCTAAATATGAGAAAGCATTAACTTTGGATCTTTTTCCCCCCTCTTGTTGGCTGTCTAAAATCAGATTGCCACTGGCTTTTCTATCCTAAACCTGAATGAGCCAAAACTAAGCTGTCAGTGTTCACCTCACTACCTCCATTCCACTTCTGACTGGCTCTGGACAAAGGGACTTATATGCTGCCTGAGATCAGCACTTCACTCACAGTGAAAATTTCCCATTAGTCATGTCAGTGCTCAGAAAATTGACTCCTTTGCTTTTATTTACAAATCTGTGCTCCCTTTAGAGGAAAGGATCCCCAATTTCATATTGGAAGGGTGTTTGGAGATCACTTAGTTCAATCCTTTTCTTTTATTGATGAGAAAATGAGAGCTCCAGTGACTTGGCCAATATTACACAGGGAGAGAGGGACAGAACTAGGCATCAAACCCAAGTTACCTAACTGCAAAGCCAATGGACTGTAACTTCTTCAGTGGAGTCTATTGGGGTTGAAGAACTATGGATTTGGAGCTGGAAGTAACCATGGAGGACACCAAGCCCAGCCTCCTCATGTCCTCTCTTGTTTCTAGAGGCTATGGAGACTGGCTTTCCACCAAATACAGACAAAAAAGATACAGATGCTGAGGGAGGGGTGCCAGCAGCTTCCCTGAGGGACAGCGCCTCTGACACTCTGGCCAGTGTTCCATTGACCATTGGGCATTGGGGTTCAGTGTTGGCCTGAGGTCTTTTGAGTTCTTGGGGAGAGGAGTTGACTTTTAAAGGACAAGTATGGCAAATTCCATCAGAAAAGGAAAGAATTCTATTCTGAAGTAAAAAGAAAAAGCAATGCTTTATTCCTTGTTCATTTATTTTTTTAAATTTTAAATCCAAACTTTCATAGCTTATGTTTACTTAAGGTCAGGTACATCCAGGGGTATGCTAGAGCCAGATTGAACTGGCCCAAAGGAGCTGGTTGTTAAATTTTTCTTGCATTTATGCCTCAGAAATTGTCAAATGTTATAAATCATGGTTTCATCTATTGTTTTATTGCTGTCTGGGATCAATTAAGTGATGGGTAAAATGTTAACAATGCAGATTAAACTTTTGTGTGTACACTCCCCCTTCCCCCAGTCAGTTATTAAACTTTTACTATCACATTCCCAGACCTGTACTCAACCTAGAGCAACTTGTTCCATTTTTTATTTGCCCCAGTGTAAAAATGTTATTCATTGCACATTTTTGCAAAAAAAAAAAAAAAATAGAATTAGCCTGTTGTAATGCTGACAGCGCAGTGCTTGAAGTCTTGAAGATTTGCTTTCCCATTCTACCTCTAACGCTAACTGTGTAACCTTGTTACTTTAATCTCTATGTGCCTCAAGTAACTCTGAGGGCTTATCGTAGAGTTGTGATCTGCAGTGATGGAGGGATTTCCCACAATAGGATCACTGCCATGGTGACAAAACCACAGAAGCTTCATAAATTCATGACAATTTACAAAACAAAGCAAGAGAAAGCATTCATACCATATAATCCACATTACATATGAATTATATTTAGCAATTTTGTCTTATAGAAATATCCCAGTGTTCAATAGTCTAGCATTCTGGAACTAGATGTCTTCCAGAGCTCTGTGCCATACTGTGATCAACATTATTTTCAAATTAACCTATTTTTTTAAAATTGAAAGCAAAAGTGACTTACCTCATCTGAAATTTGACCTCCAAAAGTGACCCATGTTCCTGGAAAAAGAACACAAAATTGCACGTTATTTTTTATGATTTCCTTAATCCTGAGCTGAGTGTAATGGGAAAAGATTACTTTTTTCAAATAATTTATTGCCGATATTGTAACTGGCTGATAGGTCTGTGGTGAGAGGAGATGGCTACAGACTAACTTGGCTGAAGTGCTCCCTCCTGTCCTGCTGAATTACTGAAGCAGCTAATAATTCTGAAAGAGAGGATGAGGTTAATGGGCTCATTTTATCCATATCCCCTGACGTCCAATCTATCTGTGACTGCTTCTTCTTTTCTCCTTTTCCCCTTCTTTGAATGCCTTCCCTTAGAGGAAGAAGTCAGAGTGGGCTCTCTCCAATAGGTGGTGCTCCTACTAAATTGGAATATCCATCCTCAAAGAAGGAACAGTAGCCAGGCTAGAGTTTGGGGAGGTTAAAATCAGTGACTAGCAAAGCATGTAAGAGTTTTTCTGAAATGCTCTGCTCTCAGAAATGCCCATGAGGGAATGAGTTTAAGGATTAGGATGCTGCAGAAAGTATCTCAGAGTGAATAAGGAAAGACTGGATCTGTGATTTCATTGTTTTAGGGAAATCCCAGAGGAGAAAACTCCTACTGAGGCAGCCCAGCTGCCACTGAGAGCTTAATTGATCTGCCCAGGGACACAAAATTAATAAGTATAAGAGTCTCCAATCCAGCTTTCTACCCATTCATTCCATCACACTGTGAAGCCCCATAAAAGTTATCCAAGGTAGGAAAAAAAAAGACTGCTTGAAGTCCTGAGCTTGTAGAAGAGCACTGAAAGATCATTAGAAAGGCCAAAAGTAAAGATGAGAACATAGAAGTGATGTCTTTTTTTGTGGTTTAACACACAGGCCTCTTAGAGCTCAGTCTAAACTTGCTAAAAATCACAATTGAAAAGACAAGATCTGGAGCCACTCAGAACCTCTCCAACTCACCCAGAAGTCCATGGTTCCATCCCTAGAACTTAAGGAACCTGCAGAGGCTCTCAGTGTGTCAGGCCTTGATGATGTTTAAGCATTCTAAATTCCACTCTCTATAAATCACTCAGGAAAAGATGCTCAGAATGAGACCATTGAGGATGCCACAGGTTCTGCTGCTCAGCAGATGGACCCAGCTTGCAAATGCTTGATAAAGAGATCTTGTAGAGAGGTTTGTAATTTTGCATTTCAGAATGCTTCCAAATTAATTATATTTTTGGATTTCCAATTCTAATCCAAATCCTGGGATTAAGAGCATGCGGTTATGTACCATTCTGTTCTTCGGGGGTCTTAGGGACCAAAAATGCTGAATAACAAACAAAAAACCCCATGGGAGGAATTATCATGTGTCTAACAATGTCTGTGTGCCTAATCTCTTTATTTCTGTTGCCTTCAAGCAATCGACCATACATACCAGCATGGTTTCTGAACAATGCCTTTAAAATCATAAAATATATTTTAAACACTTGGCCAAATGTCTCAATTTAGTCAAGAATGCTTAATCTAACTGAGAAGTTCCAGGATTTAAAGCTGAAGACTTAGACGCCAAGTTAATTCAAACTCTTCATTTTACAGATAATAGAACTCAAACTTGAAGAGGGAAGGGACTTGTCCAAGATCACACAGGCAGGAGAGCAGCTAAGTGGTGCAGTGGATCAGAGCACCAGCCCTGAGTTCAGGAGGACCTGAGTTCAAATGTGATCTCAGACACTTAACACTTCCTAGCTGTGTGACCCTGGGCAAGTCACTTAACCCCAGCCTCAAGGGAAAAAAAAAATCACACAGGCCGTAAATGTAGGAGTTGAGATTTGAATTCATCACTCTTTCCATGGCACCATGCTGAATTCTCCTTGGCCTGAAGTCTCTCAAGAAATCTCAGTATATTTCACACCTTTAAGTCCCGGATTACTTCCAGAAGTTAGCTGATAATGGCCAAGTCTTGGCCATACAAACATTTCTCTTCCTTCCTCCTTAGAAGTGTGTGTGGGGGGAATCTTTTCCTTTAGTTGCCTAGTTGAGGGAAGAGCAGATATAACTTGGGTTTGAAAGGGCACATGGATTAATCAACCAAAATAAAAAAAATAAAAAAACATGGTTCATATTTATTATTAGAAAATTTCAAATGACAGGAATGGATAGACAGCAACTGGCCAAATATTAGGTAACAGTTTTTTTGTTTTTTTTTTTTTTGCTAAGCTCCTTTGGGATCATTTTAAAAATTCTTATTTAGTTTCTAGTGAAAAGAAACTTCTATGATCCCCAAGGTTGCTTACATTTATTTCACTGCCAAAAAATCAAATTATGGCAGTGTTGTTTTAGAGGATTCAGCTTTAGTCTGACACTTGTTATTTCTAAAGGCATTATTATTATCATTAATTTTTTTTTAGCACCGTATGCTTACAATAGGAAAGGTGCTTCCAAAAGGTCCAAATGACAGACTGGGCTCTCTTGATCACCCAATGAGCACATGTATCATTGCTTTTTGTCTTCATATTAGTGAGCCTTCAAACATGACGCAGGGGAACTGAGATGGGAAAAGAAGAGAAGGAAATAGAAAGCCTGGGGCAATTATCTTTTATTCTTTGTTACCTGGTTACCATGTGAGGGATTTACAGTAAGCCTTGTCTACTCACTCAAGGAACTGGCTATAATTGGGTGTTTACCATTCAGGGAGACCATTCAGCTTCTGAACAAAGAATACTTGGGATGTTTAGATGTAATATTTATTTCATAAAGTAAACTGTCAGGTTTGCAGAGTTTGTCACCACAGTCTCCATATAAAACATATATTTGCTTATAATTGCTCAGTTAAAAGTGCTTGATTCTTATGGTGCCACAGGTATCTTGTCTTAACAGTCAAGCTCAATAACTTGCTTAAAACTGATTTCAGTTATAGAAAGAATAATAATAATGGCTGATATATATATATTTTGTAAACTGTACTATACACACACACACACACACACATATATATATAGTACAGTTTACAAAATGCTTTATATTCATTATCTTATTTGATCCCCCTTTGATCATTTTCCTTTCTCCTATCCCTTGATTCCTTCTTCCTTTCTCCCTTCTTTCCTTCTTTATTACTGTCCTCATTTCCTCCCTCCCCTCCTTCTCTTCCTACTTTTTCTTTCCTTCCTTCCATCCTTCCCTCTTTTTTCCTTCCTTCCTTCCTTCCTTCCTTCCTTCCTTCCTTCCTTCCTTCCTTCCTTCCTTCCTTCCTTCCTTCCTTCCTTCCTTCCTTCCTTCCTTCCTTCCTTCCTTTTATAATTTATAAAAATTCATTTCTAATCCAAGGCTATATCATCTAGGGGACCAAGAGAAGAACTGGAGGAGATAGTACTTGAACTGAACTTAAAGAAAGCTAAGACTGTTAAAAGGAGATGAGATAGATCATGGGGGCAGCTTGTGCGAAGTCAGAAAAGAAGATGGAGTTTTAAACTGTATAGGAAGAACAGCATCTAGAATACTAGATAGTTAGGTGGTGCAGTAGTTGGAACACTAGATCTGGAGTTCAAATACCTACTTGCTCTGTGATCATAGAGAAGTCTAGGATTATAATGAACAGCAGGCTAACATGGTGACATGCCATCCAAAGAAGTGATGTTGGGCAAAATTAAGAGAAATTCCAGGAATGAGGAAGTCATGGTCCTGCCATACTTTGTTCTGGGCATTCCACATATCCATATCTAGTTTTCTGTTTTCTGTTCAGTTCTAGGCAACACATTTTAGGAAAGTCATTGATCCTCAATGATGTTCAAAGGAGAATAATTAGATTTGTCAAAGGCTTTGAGCTCATGCCCATGAAGAGCTGTTGAAAGAACTGGGAATTTGAGGCTGGAGAAGAGAAGACTTAGGGGAGACAGGATTGTTATCCTAAGAATTTAAAAGGCCTTCATATGGAAGAAGGATGAGACATGTTTTGTTTGGCCAGAGAAAGTAGGTCTGGGAAAAATGATGAGAAGTTACAAAGAGGTCAAGGGAAGCTTGATCTAACAATCAGTGGAATACTTTTGTCTCCAGAAAGAGTGGGATCCCTCATGATGAAAATCTTTAAAGCAGACAATGGATAATCATTTCTCCAGGGTGTTGACAAGGGAATTCTTAGGTCGGACTAAGTAAACTCTGAGGTCCCTTCTAACTGAAGTTCATTGATTCTATGAAAATTGTGAGCCAAGTATGCATTTACATTTGGGGTCTCCCAGAGCCTCACCTTCCTTGGCACAAATCATTCTTTCCTACCATATTGTTCTCTCAACCCACTATCCCCTGC